>NC_064614.1:694457870-694760900 GCF_023898315.1 Schistocerca nitens | reverse complement strand
AGGAGTCATTCCAATCCCGGGAGCGGAAAGACTTACCTTAGGGGGAAAAAAGGACGGGTATACACTCGCACACACACACATATCCATCCACACATATACAGACACAAGCAGACATATTTAAAGACAAAGAGTTTGGGCAGAGATGTCAGTCGAGGCAGAAGTGCAGAGGCAAAGATGTTGTTGAATGACAGATGAGGTATGAGTGGCGGCAACTTGAAAATAGCGGAGATTGAGGCCTGGTGGATAACGGGAAGAGAGGATATATTGAAGAGCAAGTTCCCATCTCCGGAGTTCGGATAGGTTGGTGTTAGTGGGAAGTATCCAGATAACCCGGACAGTGTAACACTGCGCCAAGATGTGCTGGCCGTGCACCAAGGCATGTTTAGCCACAGGGTGATCCTCATTACCAACAAACACTGTCTGCCTGTGTCCATTCATGCGAATGGACAGTTTGTTGCTGGTCATTCCCACATAGAATGCATCACAGTGTAGGCAGGTCAGTTGGTAGATCACGTGGGTGCTTTCACACGTGGCTCTGCCTTTGATCGTGTACACCTTCCGGGTTACAGGACTGGAGTAGGTGGTGGTGGGAGGGTGCATGGGACAGGTTTTACACCGGGGGCGGTTACAAGGGTAGGAGCCAGAGGGTAGGGAAGGTGGTTTGGGGATTTCATAGGGATGAACTAAGAGGTTACGAAGGTTAGGTGGACGGCGGAAAGACATTCTGTCTGCCTCCACCAAGAGTGTCACGACAGTTGAACATCCCATGGATCACTGTATGGAATGTGTTTTGAACTATTTTCAAATTGTACCCATACAAGAGCCCACTCCCTGTGATTTCTGGTTGTGGGGCTACCTGAAGGACATGTTTTACTAGGAGAACATTCACACGTGCTGATTGGAAGCACAGCATATCAAGAGAGGTAGCCAGCATACCTATGGGCATGCTATGTTCTGCTCTGCAGAATGCAATCCTGCGCTTTCAGACTGCTCTGGACATTGGTGGGTACCATATTGAGCCTCTTTTGTAGCAGTAATGGTACCGATATGTAATGGTATGATGTACTGTAGCAGCACATTAAAAGTGTATCAACTGAACTGACTCTGCGTTATTTCTGTTCCCCATGTCGTTGAATGCTACCAAGACTGGTACTCATACAGTAATTAGTTTCCATGTTATAGCATTTTAAATCAGGAAAGTTTAATTATAACCATCAGGTATATAGAATCAGTTTTGTTTCTGTGTGTGTTGATGTCAAAACACCAAACTTCAAATCATTTCATCCATTTTTCCCTAACTTAAAACTGATTATCGTGTCAAGAACATAAACTAGATAAAATAACCTCAAAGCATGTGATATTTCGTAACTTGCTTTTATGCTCAATTTGTGTTGCATCATATAATGCAAATGTATATACAACAAACTTTTGCAACCCATATATGCATCAACAGAATCTCCTTCCACAGCAGCTGCATCAGCTTGCTGATGGTAACTCACTACCCTTGATGATACTGACCACCTGTTTCCTGAAACAAGCCAAGTGGTCTAAACAACTTGTGTTGATATACCCCAAATTGTTCTCCTCCAAAATAAAAGAACATACAGTGGTTGACAGCTGCCTGTATTGTTAACATGATTTTTTAAAAAAATTACATTGACTAGGTGGCGTCATCTTTATTACAGTTGAATGCTGTGCATAATATTTGATTTTCAGTATACAAGAAAATATGTAATGCAGTATCTGTCTCTGTTTGTTTTTTTTTTTTTTCATTGGTTTGATGATGAGGCAGTAATGTTACAGAGACAGACTGAAAGACTGAAAAGGCATAGCCGCTACCTTACATTAAAAGTTATTACTTTAAAAATTCCTCTATTGTTACCTCACTTATGTATTTGATGAATCACAGTACCAGAAATTAATTATTGTCTGTCTTTCAAGTGGTAGATCGGAACTCTTCACCATTAAACTCAAGCCATAGCATTAGTGATGAGAAAACAAGGGCATTTCTGGAAGAAGTTACCGAACTCAAGCAAGAAGAATGGAATGAGATAGGAAATGATTTTGAAGTAGTGATGGAAGATTGTCCATTAAGTACCAATATAACTGCATGTGGGCCATATTCTTTCACTGGGTATGTATTGTGTTATATATTGTACTCATAACAAATGGATCATGTCATACTTTACAAAAGCAATGCAGGAAGTTTTACTTCATTACTCTTCAGCTGAAGACAGGTTTTTTAGGTATGGGAAGGAGGGAGGAAGCGTGGCATTAATTGAGATCCATAAGGTTTAATATTGGATGCTCTGTTGTTTCTTATGTAGATTAATGACATTCCATTTAATACATAGCAATCAGAATTAGTTCTTTTTGCAGATGATCCAAGTGTTATAATCAGTACTAATAGATATACAGAAACAAACCATATTTTAAATATTTGTTTAAAAGATTTGTTGACAGATTTCATGCAAATGACCCCTCTCAATTTTGAGAAAATGTAGCATAGTCATATCCGCACATCCATATGTACAACACCAGTGGTACATTTTATGAATCATCAGAAGTAAATAAGCAAGAGGTAATCTTCACAAGTTTTTGGCGTACATACTGACAAGAACACACATATCATGGAGCTTCTTAAACAACTGCATTCAGTTAATTTTGCACTTCATGTTATTGCAGCCTTCGAGAGAGAGAGAAATCAGTATGTTAACATGTTGTTGTTGTGGTCTTCAGTCCAGGACTGGTTTGATGCAGCTCTCCATGCTGCTCTTTGATTATTTTTGTTTATTGATGTCATGTGGAATTATGATCTGGAGTAACTCGTCTTAAGTAAATATTGCCTCTGTTACATGAAAACATGATATAAGTATAAAACATTGTGCTCACCTTCGATTATCTTTAGACAGTTATTTGAGGAGTTACGTGTTTTAACTGCAGCCTCACTGTACATATTTTCTCTCTTGAAGCTTCTTATACGTAACCCATTAGAGTTCAAGCGGAATAAGAACATCAATAGCTACAATACTAGAAGAAAGCAGTGATCTCCATGAGTCTTCTTAAAACTGACTTTAGCTCAGAGGAGGGTAAGTAGTATCATTACCAAAATCTTTTACCACTTTCCCAATGATATTAAACAATGATATTAAACACCTGACAGACAGCAATGCTAAATTTGGAAGTAAGCTGTCAAAGTCCTCTGCTACACACCACAAGGCGGCTTTGCAGGGTATTGATGTAGCATATAGATGACTAGTTTATACATAGTAGGTGGATTACTAGTTTTTACTCTTCCATAAAAGAATTTTTATTTTGAAACTTGTAACTTATTTAGTGTAAAAGTGTTAAATTCTTACATGTGTTATTAAACTAAATATTCTTTTATGTTACATGAAATTGTCTGTGAATTGTTAGCATGTAGCCGTATTTAAGTACTACCTAAGTTAATATTTTGTAAACTGACATCACTACAGTACACAGAGTGAAGCGAAATTCGTACACTCGGGCTTCACAGCACAATTCCTCACATGCCAGCAATACAATAGTATCTCACAAAATTCGTCTGGCAAGTACATTCGGCAGAAAAAGGATGTTAAAGAGTGACAATCTGGAAACACTGTAACCACATGTATGGCAACTACCTCTGTCAGCACATGTTAGTCGTACTGTACAGTTGGTACAGTGGATAGAGTTTTGGTTTAGCATGCAGGAGGTTGATGGTTCGATCCTGGATTGAGGAATATGTTGTTGTTGTTGTTGCTTTGTGTGTGTGTGTGTGTGTGTGTGTGTGTGTGTGTGTGTGTGTGTGTCTCTGTGTGTGTGTGTGAGTGTGTGTGTAGTCCAGGTGGTGCTTAATCTGGCATCTTAATTCTCAACAGCGTTTGCAGCGGGTCCTCTAGAAAACATTTGCACTAACATACTGCAATTGTAGAAATGTAAGATTGGTCAACTTTGAAAGAAGTCCTTTGCACATCGTGGGCATGAATTTATTTGTACCACTTCATCTACTACATGCGAAACCTATTTTATTTGCACCCTCCTCCAATGGTCTCATAGATTAGTACCAACTATTGTTCTTGCCTCGTTCAGGTCCATTACATTTCGTTAGGGCCTTGCATTACCAGTAGGACTAGCAACATGCTTTGCGAATAATGTCCAAACTCAGTTACTATTTGTACGTGTTATCACCACTAATTATGTATTTCAATGCTGAGTCTGATGACCACATGCTGTTTAGTATGTATTTCAATGTATTATTATTATTATTATTATTATTCTATCAATGAAATTGTGGAAATGTCATGTCTATTACTGTTAGGGAAACAGTGTAATTCGAAACTGAACATTTCACAGTTAGTGGTGTCGGGATTAATCATGCAATACAGTATCTGTCAGAGGGGTAATTTGCATTAGGTGGAACAGTGCGCAGGACTGACAGCATGCTTATACTGTATGCGCTGTCCACCAGACAGGGACTACTTGTGAGTGGAGTAACATGCCCTTGAGAGACTCCAATGTACATGTGTCACGTATCAAATTTCCTCACTGTAAACCTCTAAACCAGTGTGGCAGACATATGGCATATGCAAGTGATGAATATGTGGGTATGCTTCTGGTCCTTGGTGCATCTGATAATCGTGCTGGTGTTTCTGCTTGTGAATATGCTGCTGGATATCATCATCAATACCATCCAAATAAAAATTTGTTTCATCGTCTGGAGCTGCACCTTTGGGAGTCAGGTTATCTCCTTCCACCATCACATTACAGAGGTCATCCACAGACTTGCCGTACTCCAGCTTCTGAGGAAGCTATTCTGGAGGTCATACACCAAGAACCTCAGCAAAGTACACGTAGTGTAGCAAGGCAGCTGCATGTCTCGCAATGCACAGTCGTTAATGTGCTGCACGAGCAGGGGCTGAACCCCTATCATTATGCTTTCATGCTACACCTGCATCCTGCATATCGCCATCAGCAGATACAATTCTGTGAATGGTTCCAACAACAACAGGAAGCCAACAGTGACTTCATGAACACAGTAATGCCCACCATTGGTGTGAAGTTAACATGCATGTCACCCGCGACTGTGGATATCGAGTTCGTTTTGGCATCAACAGCGGGGCTGGAATATTGGTTGACAGAAGTTTGGGCCCCTACATGTTACCTGACATTTGACTGCACAGAGGTATCATGCATTGTTCTCAAACTATCTTCCTGATGCACTGGAAGATGTTCCACTATATGTTCCACAGAGGATATGGTTCCTACATGATTGTGCACCTCCACACTCTGGAATTAATGTGTGACAGTATCTGGACAGAACATTTCCAGGAAAATGTCACGTGTTCACCTGACCTAAATCCCCTGGATTTCTTCCTGAAGGAGCACATATATTCTATTCTGCTGATGAATGTGGAAGAATTGGTAGCATGTTTTCTTGCTGTTCTTGTTACTGTGGACACAGCTTTGCTACGAAGAGTCCAGAGCTACATGATCAGGTGGGCTGCACAATGTTTGGATGTGCACGGAGGTCACTTTGAACATCTGTTGTTCTGAGGACAACATATTCTGTTGCAAAGGTCATGCAGTCATTGTTGTTGTTGTTGTTGTTGTTGTTGTGGTCTTCAGTCCAGAGATTGGTTTGATGCAGCTCTCCATGCTACTCTATCCTGTGCAAGCTTCTTTATCTCCCAGTACCTACTGCAACCTACATCCTTCTGAATCTGCTTAGTGTATTCATGTCTTGGTCTCCCTCTATGATTTTTACCCTCCATGCTGCCCTCCAATACTAAATTGGTGATCCCTTGATGCCTCAGAACATATCCTACCAACCAATCCCTTCTTCTAGTCGGGTTGTGCCACAAATTTCTCTTCTCCCCAATTCTATTCAATACTCCTCATTAGTTATGTGATCTACCCATCTAATCTTCAGCATTCTTCTGTAGCACCACATTTCAAAAGCTTCTATTCTCTTCTTGTCCAAACTATTTATCATCCATGTTTCCGTTCCCTACATGGCTACACTCCATACAGATACTTGCAGAAACGACTTCCTGACACTCAAATCTATACTCGATGTTAACAAATTTCTCATCTTCAGAAACGCTGTCCTTGCCATTGCCAGTCTACATTTTATATCCTCTCTGCTTCAACCATTGTCACTTAATATGGACATTATTATTGTCACTGGTTGCTAATGTGTGACATCTGAGCACTCATATTACATTAGTATAAATGACAAGTAGAGGTTGTGTTATTGTACTGTGCCATCATCTTTAGCATCTCAAAATTGATATTGTTTTGTAATTACTGTGTCCTATGACAGTCATTTGTTTCAACTGTATATTTCTTGTTTGTCTAACCATGTATTTGTTAAGTTCAGCATTACAAAATGTTGTAAATTTACAATACATGTGACCTAAGAAATAGTGCCTATTACTGTATGAAGTGTCAGAATGAAATTAGCAAATAAAAAAACTGCACTCCCAACTCAGGATCGAACCTTCGACCTCCTGCATGCTAACCCAAAACTCTATCCACTACACCAACTGTACAGCATGGCTAATATGTGCTAACACAGTTAGTTACAGTACATGTGGTTAAAGTGCTGCCAGATTGCCACTCTTTAATGTCCTTTTTCTGTTGGATGTAATTGTTGGATGAAATTTCACGATAGGCATTTTTTTATTGCTGACATGTGAGGAGCCACGCTGCATATGACCTAGTGGATAAAGTCAGAAGTTCCTTGAGGATTCTGGTAGGTGATGCTTGGTAAAAGAGAAGTTGCAACACAAAAAAAAATGTACTGAACTGCAGGAAGACCTGCAGAGGATTGACACTTGATGAGGGAGTGGAAATTGACCTTCAACATAAACAAATATAATGTATTGTGCATAAATAGGCAGAAATACCCATTAATGCTTGATTACATGATTGCAGAACAATCATTGCAAGCAGCTACAGCCATAATATATCTGTGAGTAAGTCTGTGGAGTGATTTAAAGTAGAATGACTCTCTTTCCTTGTGCCTGCATCCCGCACTCCACAGGGTCGGCATGGTTATTGTCTGTTTTGGCAATGTTAATTGAAGGGGTGGCTGGATGCCCTTCCTGTCACCATCCCGGTGGATGAGATGATGATCAAGACAACTCAACACTGCATCACAGTGTGGTTTACTTTTCAAGTTCCAAGAGCATATGTTCCCAGAAGAGCCTATTAACATATTTTTTCCTTCAATGCATATCTTGTGAAAAGGCCACATAGGTAAAACTAGAGATTTGAGTTTACACAGAGGAAAACGGGGGAGTGTTAGTGGGACAAAAAGTGTGAGTTGTGTTTGCCAAGGCAGCCAGAGACCGTGGACATGGTGTGTTAGTTGCATTTTTTTTTTTTTTGTGTGTGTGTGTGTGTGTGTGTGTGTGTTAAATTGTTTTAACTTGTTTTGATAATTCATTCTTATAGGAAGTCAGATAAAAAAAAGAATTGTTCAAGCCATTGAAAAAAACCATTTACCAAAGCAGAATTATGAACTTATCAGCAACTTTCTACTCATTCACTGGCATGCATTCAGTTCTACTTTGAATAACATAATTGATGCAAATGTACCTTAAAACACTGTTATGGACAGGAAAATACCTTCAATTGTGCAAGATGTCTCCGTTACAATGTTTTTCATTTTAATTTATCCCGAGTAGAAGATAGAACAATATTTACTATGGTGACTGACATTGAGGTATTGCATTATATATTGATTCAATGGCTCTCTGTGTTACATTGCACATGCTTTCTAATTTCTTGATAAATATCAATTCATAGGAAGCACATTAAGGTAACTGCTTTTTCATATTCTCCATGTTATGGTGTATGCAGGGCTGGCCCCCTGCACATTTTGGTCACAACACTTATGGTGGTGAGTGGATGTATGGGACAGGTCTTGCAACTAGGCCTATTGCAGGGATATGAGCCATGAGGCAAGGGGTTGGGAGCAGGGGTAGAGTAGGGAGGCACAAGTGGGTGGCAGAATACCACTGTGAGAGGGGTGCGAGGGGTACAGGGTAGGATACTCCTAATTTCAGGGTATGACGTGAGGGAGTCAAAACACGGCAGAGAATGTGATTCAGTGCTCCAGTCCTAGATGGTATTGAACCTATCTTTGTATTTATAAGAACATGTCACAATCAATGGGCGACATGCAAACAATCAGTCTTTTGCTATATACAATGTCCATGTAAGCAATGGATACGGATCACATGTCGCTGCTATCATAGTGCCGGCCTAACACTGTGTGGCCAAGGCTGGCAGGAGCAGCACTTATATTCCCTTATTGTAGAGGCCGCTCCTGTCGTGGTGCGGTCCTAGTCAGCAAGCTATTGGCTGACATCGTCTCACAGCCTTCTCTGCTATTACGTTCTTCGTCTTTGTGCTGGCACTTGAGGTTATGCCGAAACAAAGATATTGATGGTCATGGTGTCCAGGAAGGAAGTTCTAGGTTTAGAGTCAGACACGCTTCTATTGAACACCACCTTACCTTAGAATCAGACAGGCTTCTATTGAACACCACCTTACCCACGAACAGAGTGAGGAGGCATGGTGGCATTTGAAACAGGAGAGATAGGTGACAAAATATTTGAAAAATGTGATTCAAAGCTGACAGATTATTTCAATAAGCAGATATGACATAGATGAACTACTTCGATTTTGATAATCCTGTACCATAAGGCCAATTAAGAACGTAGTAAATCCTAGATGACCATTACTTTTGCTTCATAGAAATTTTTTCACATATGCAAGTACAATGGTAATATGGAATTGGTAATTCAAAATTGGTAATTGTAATTCACAAACAATGTCTATGTTGTATTTTTACAGCTAATGACAGTCTATACTGGAAAAAGATTAACAGAATAGGTGTGGGTTGCTGTTTCTTAGGAATCTTAGCAAAAAAGTGAAGTAATCATACAAGGTTTTTGTGAATGCCCTCTCCCTCCTTTCTTTCACTCTTTCTTCTACTTTCATCATTTGTGCACCCTCAGTCATACTCTTGGTCAATTTTGCTGCTTTTAAATCATTCTTTTCAAGTGTGTGTATCATTTTAACTGAAGCTTGAGATAGAAGTTCTTCTCATTCTCCTTAGATATTTGGTGTTCTTTTTTCTTTTTCTCCCCAGAACAGCTGTGTCATACTCAACTGTCTTTTTTATGTTTTTCATCTTTGTAATATCCTCTTCAAGATTCCTTTGGTTTTGTACCTCTTTTTGCTTTTCTTCTAATTTGAGTCTTCTTTTCACATTCTACCTTACAAGCAATGTAATGAGTCAGTGGGCACAGAGAGAAAATGGGGGTATAGTTCCAAAGCATCCCTCACAGATGAAATCCTGTTCAAAAATCTTTCAGTCATCACTACCTTATCTTCTAGTGTGAGCTTCAAAATGGAATATCTTCTGTCTCTCTGTCCATATTTCCATGGGACAATGTAAGAGAATCCTCAACAAGTTTTGGAGCATTTAGATATTTTAACTCTATGGATGAGAAATGTCTTTCTGAGATGTGCCAGTAATTGTCAGTGCCGTTGTTATCTAAAGCTGGATCATCTTTTTCAGACTGTAGAACCTTCCACTCATCTAATAAGTAATCTTGTCAGACATTGAATGCCATAATTTTTGCAACCTTAAACAATTCACTGCAGCTTCTGCTCTTTATTCTTTCTTTGGGATCTAAAACCCTAAGACTTTTCAGTGGTGCACTTTATAGGCATATCTTTTCTTTTCCATCACACGTTTGCAAGCTGTGATGTAATGTTTTTGGGCATTCTTTAGAGACCATAACTTTTCATGTTCTTCCAGTTTATGAGGCTCTTCAGTTACTTGCCCACTAGCAATTAATTATACAAGAGGGAGCAGATTATCCAATGTAAAGAGTTTATTATGAAGAACTTCAGTAATTCTCTCAATTTTTCTCAAAGCAGAAACCTTCAAACACAAATCAAAAAGGTTTAAAGTATATTTTCTGTTTCTGTATGCAACTTGTGAATGAAAGGTATTTGGCTTTGAAAACATTGTATGAACTTAATGAATAGTTGCACAGATGAAATTCTGATCTAAAATTCTGCTTTTATTGGGGTTCAAAAAAGCATTCACAGCAACTCAACAGTAGTAAAATTGTTTTTTAGATGTATATGATTAAGAAAGTAATACTGAATTCCATCTCACTCTTCCAAAATCCTATTTGCTGAACATCCTAAAGTAAGTTACCATGTGGTTGTATGCCTCAGAAACATGTGGAATGTTTCACTGAGACTGAATTTCTTCAAATTCTTCCCAGTGAACAGGTTAACCATCAAAATAACAGTAAATATTGACCAGAAATTCGGATGCTTTTTCACCTAAACATGACAAAGCATATAGATAGGCACTATGCGTTGTATAAATGTTACATGTTCCAGTGTTTATAAGTTGTCTGTCTTGAGTCTCCTATGTATCACTATCTAAAACCTAAACATGTTTTTATTGATGTTATGTCTATCTGATCCCAGCATAAGGCATGTGCTTAGTGACAGATTGGCTTCAAAACGTGCTTCACATAATTTCTGATGTAAAGTTTCATCATCTTCTCTGCCTATAAAAAGGTTCTTAAGTGACATGTTGTTATTTAATGTTTACTCTCAGTCCAAACTGTAATGGTTGTTTGTAATTCTTTTTTATCTTCAAAATTGGTAGTTTTATCAAAACACAATTTGTAATATGAAGAACATGAATATGCTTCTTGTAACATACATTCCAGAAAATATGGTGCCAGTCCATCAGTTATTAGATAACTCATTTTCTTAAATGAAAGTGAAAAATGTTCAGGAACACTATCAGGCAACATCATCTTAAAAACATCACAAATATCATTTGACAAAACTGTAGAGTAATTGGAAATCACTGGTTTCATTGTCCAAGTCAATTTGCAGTGGTGGAATTACCCTTGGTATTTAAAGTGCAAATTTTTGGTGCACATAATGAGCTTGTGCCTGAGCTGAAAGTTATAAATGTAACTGACATGGTCTCCATTTAATGTCCAAGTTATACTTACGTTTTCTAGAACGCGAGTGGCTGAAAATTGCCTAAAAACCTTTTTTCTCAGACTTGATAGCCAAGAACACACACTGCTAAATATACTTTCAATACTTTTTTACCCATGCAGAGACTTTATTTTTCAAATTATCTGTCTTCTCAAACCAGTCACTAAAAACTTTGCATTTTCCTGTGTCCAAAAGTTTATTTTCAGAATGGAACAGAGTATCACATATGGCATTAATTTTTAGGTTGATTAAAAAACATGCTCTCTGGCCACTAGATAGCAAAAACATTTGTGACAATGATGAAAGGTAGTGAGGCACACACTGATTAATTAGTAGCTGTTTGTCTGTGTTGAGATCTGAGAGAGACCACAAGCATATGATGACTTGTGTAAAAAATGTACGCACGCCAAGTATTATTAACCTTGTGAATGTATTACGTAAGGCTTGTGTGTGGAAATATTTCTGGAACATTGATGAAGGTTTCTCAGGTCTCTCGGCCTACAGTCACATATCTGGGACAGTTTTAAAAAGTTGTTTAAATATTTATTTATTGGTCCATGAAACTACATAATAGTTTGGATGATCATGAGGACCTGCAAGGACATTAGTAGGCTAATAATGGAGGGAAACACCAACATGTCACTGCAGTGTCGAAGGAGAATGTGAAATCATTTGAAGAAGGGGCATAAGAACATTTTTAATTTTTATACCTATAGATTCATAACGAAATCTTATTGTTAACCGAGCAAGGTGGCACAGTGGTTAGCACACTGGACTGACATTCGGAAGGACGACTGTTCAATCCCGCGTCTAGCCATCCTGATTTAGGTTTTCCGTTATTTCCCTAAATTTCTCCAGGCAAATGCCGAGTTGCTTCATTTGGAAGGGCACAGCCGTCTTTCTTCCCCATCCTTCCCTAATCCAATGAGACCGATGACCTCACGGTTTGGTCTCCTCTCCCAAACAACCCACCCAACCCCCCTCTTATTGTTCAACTTTTTTCTTCATTAGCTATGGTGACTGTTCAGATAAAAAAAAAACCACTCCTTTATCCAGTAATACACTCCTGGAAATTGAAATAAGAACACCGTGAATTCATTGTCCCAGGAAGGGGAAACTTTATTGACACATTCCTGGGGTCAGATACATCACATGATCACACTGACAGAACCACAGGCACATAGACACAGGCAACAGAGCATGCACAATGTCGGCACTAGTACAGTGTATATCCACCTTTCGCAGCAATGCAGGCTGCTATTCTCCCATGGAGACGATCATAGAGATGTTGGATGTAGTCCTGTGGAACGGCTTGCCATGCCATTTCCACCTGGCGCCTCAGTTGGACCAGCGTTCGTGCTGGACGTGCAGACCGCGTGAGACGATGCTTCATCCAGTCCCAAACATGCTCAATGGGGGACAGATCCGGAGATCTTGCTGGCCAGTGTAGTTAACTTACACCTTCTAGAGCACGTTGGGTGGCACGGGATACATGCGGACGTGCATTGTCCTGTTGGAACAGCAAGTTCCCTTGCCGGTCTAGGAATGGTAGAACGATGGGTTCGATGACGGTTTGGATGTACCGTGCACTATTCAGTGTCCCCTCGACGATCACCAGTGGTGTACGGCCAGTGTAGGAGATCGCTCCCCACACCATGATGCCGGGTGTTGGCCCTGTGTGCCTCGGTCGTATGCAGTCCTGATTGTGGCGCTCACCTGCACGGCGCCAAACACGCATACGACCATCATTGGCACCAAGCCAGAAGCGACTCTCATCGCTGAAGACGACACGTCTCCATTCGTCCCTCCATTCACGCCTGTCGCGACACCACTGGAGGCGGGCTGCACGATGTTGGGGCGTGAGCGGAAGACGGCCTAACAGTGTGCGGGACCGTAGCCCAGCTTCATGGAGACGGTTGCGAATGGTCCTCGCCGATACCCCAGGAGCAACAGTGTCCCTAATTTGCTGGGAAGTTGCGGTGCGGTCCCCTACGGCACTGCGTAGGATCCTACGGTCTTGGCGTGCATCTGTGCGTCGCTGCGGTCCGGTCCCAGGTCGACGGGCACGTGCACCTTCCGCCGACCACTGGCGACAACATCGATGTACTGTGGAGACCTCACGCCCCACGTGTTGAGCAATTCGGCGGTACGTCCACCCGGCCTCCAGCATGCCCACTATACGCCCTCGCTCAAAGTCCGTCAACTGCACATACGGTTCACGTCCACGCTGTCGCGGCATGCTACCAGTGTTAAAGACTGCGATGGAGCTCCGTATGCCATGGCAAACTGGCTGACACTGACGGCGGCGGTGCACAAATGCTGCGCAGCTAGCGCCATTCGACGGCCAACACCACGGTTCCTGGTGTGTCCGCTGTGCCGTGCGTGTGATCATTGCTTGTACAGCCCTCTCGCAGTGTCCGGAGCAAGTATGGTGGGTCTGACACACCGGTGTCAATGTGTTCTTTTTTCCATTTCCAGGAGTGTATGTTCCAGAATAAATGTAAAAAATCATTTAACCCTTTAAATAATATTTCCCTTATCATTTCCAAATCTTTTTCCCATAATTTTACACACCGTAGAAGCTATGTTACTACAGTGAAATTAGAATCTGGAACAAAAATAGAAACAATTGTAATAAAGGAGTATTTGACACTAATAACCATTGCACAGAATATAAAAAAAACACTCAAACAATCAAAAAGGAACAATGTACCTCAGATCGCAGAAGCCCTAGTGTAGACTATCTGCTTTCATCACTGGAACGATCCAAAAAGTTAAATCAATGACCATAATACATGAACTTTGAAACAAATGTATGTAACATATTTCTACCTATAAGAGTAAAATAGGTTTTAAAGATGACAACAATTTAAAAAGGTGATAAAAGGCGACACTGTTAAAAAAGAAAAAAGGTGACTGGCTCCTCACACTGCAATTACTTCTCCTCTGATGGCATCACATGCAAACAAATGCATGGTACAACAGTGGACCCCTGCATGTCAGCATCCTATGTCAACCACTCGTGGGCCATGTAGAAGAATCCTTCCTAACCACCCAGAAACCCAAACCCCTCACCTTGTTCAGATTCACAGATGAGATCTTTGTGATGTGGACTGAGTGTGAAGACACCCTATCCACATTCATCCAGAATTTCAACACATTCACTTCACTTGTTCCTCCTCAGCCCTACAAGCCACCTTCTTCAAAGTTGACCTACACCTCAAGGATGGCTACATCAATACCTCTGTCTGTATCACACCTACCAACCACCAGCAAAGTCTCCACTTGGATAGCTGCCATACCAAACTGTCCCTTCCATACAGCCCAGCCACCCATGGTTATCACATCTGTGGTGACTAGCAGTCCATCTCCAAACATACTGAGGGTGTCCCTGAGACCTTCAAAGACAAATTACTATCCCAACCTTGCACAGAAACAGAACTGTGTGCCTTGTCTCTCCAGTTACCTACCACCTTCCACATACCACACACACACTGTGCGGCCACAAAGGAGCAATCTTCTCATGACTCATTACCAACTAGGACTGGAGCACTGAATGGCATTCTCTGCCTGTGTTTCTACTACCTTACATCATGCCCTGAAATTAGGAATGTCCTACCCTATATACCTCCCACCCGTCTCACAGTGGTATTCCGCCACCCACTTGTGAGTCCCTACTCCACCCCTGCTCCTAACCCCTTGCCTCATGGCTCATATCCCTGCAATAGCCCTAGTTGCAAGATCTGTCCCATACATCCTCCCACCAACATCCACTCCAGTACTGTCACAGGCATCTCCTATTCTATCAAAGACCTATTTGTGAAAGCATCTGCATGATCTACAAGCTAAGCTGCAACCACTGTGCTGGTTTCAAAGTGGGCATGACTACTAGCAATCTGTCTGTCTGCGTGAATGGCCACCCCACTACCCGTGGCATATTTCTGCTCCCTTCAAGTGCAGTTGGTGTCTACAGTTTGGCTACAGTGGCCAGGGACAATGGTAATCTCTCTCTCTCTCTCTCTCTCTGTGTGTGTATGTGTGTTTTCTATATTGGAAGAAAGCCTTTTGGCTGTAAGCTTAAATGTATAGCAATCTTTTTGTTGTGCCTGTGTGCAACTCAACACCTTCTCTATATGATGAGCAGCAATGTACCCTTTCTATAATACTGTTGTTATTCCATCCTGCGCTTTTCATTTTTTGAATTTTGTATACAGATTTCATATTTGACAGCAGCAGGCCAGTCTTCATCATAATAAACTAAATTAGTTTGCATTATTCTGACTGAAGATCCTGCATTTGACCTTTAGTGTGTTGTTTTAGCCTAACACCTTTCATGGTGATGGCAATTATTAAAGCTTTATGGTCACTGAAACCTGTACTGTACACTTTTGCACACCACTTCAGTTTCTTTCTGTGGATTAAGATTTGATCCAAGGCTGCCTGCCTGGTAGGTGTTGTTGTTGTTGTTGCATGATTTACTATGAAAATAAGATTACATAATTCTATGAGACTGACTAGAGCTGCTCTCTATTTATATTTACAGAGGAAGCTTTTGTTGAAGTCACTAATCCTTTTTGCATTTACTTTATTTAGGAATCATTACATTTTTTCCAGAAACTCCCCAAAATTTACTGATGGCGAATGGTACACTCTGGCTATTATCAAATTTAATTTTGGAATTTTAATCACTACTGTCTGAAAGTCTTTGTCACTGTTTTGGAGGGTAATATTAGCTACATTAGTACCTTCCGTATCATCCTTGGTGAGTACAGGTATTCCCCTATAGTGATCTTCGAATCTACAATAGTAGTAAGCTACAGATAAATTTTGGAGGGAGAAACCAGTTATCAGAAAGATATATTCTATAATTATCTTATAATTAATGCATTATTAGTATATTGAAATGTACTTTGCTGTATAAGAGCTGAACATGTTGGTGAAAGATATTCATTACAGAATTTTAGGGAATATCTACAGTACCACTAATATTAAGGTCACTAGTCTGCTCTGTTAGAGTTGTTATTTTTATTGAACAGGAATCCTTGTAAAGAGTTGATTCATGTTGCAGAGATGTTCAGTGCTTGCACACCAGTTATAGGTGTTATGCTGCTAGTTTTTTGGTCCTTAAATAAAGTCCTGTCTCTCTGTACCTTGTGTGTTGGTAGCAGCCATAGAGTTGAGGAATAATCCAATATTTGCACCTAATTGAATATGTACCGTGACATGTTTCACCCCAAGAGTTTTCTGCCTGTAAGGAAGTCTTTTACAGAATTTATAAGCTTTATTTAACATTTATTTGCCAGACCACTGTCACTCACGTTTTAGAGTTCTTGTTGGACATACGCTACTCCTACTGAGTGAAGCGTATGCAGTAGTTAGCACACTGGTCTCGCATTTTGGAGGATCATGATTCAAATCCTTGTCCAACCATCCAGATTTCGATTTTCTGTCCTTTCCGTAAATCACTCCAGGCAAATGGTGGGTAGATGTTTTGAAATTTCCATCCCCATTCTTAAAATAATCTGAGCTTGTGCTCCAGTTCTAATGACCTTGATGTCTAGAGGATGTTAAACTCTAATCTTACTTTCTATTTGTCACTGCTACTGGTGAGGTCCTGAGCCTAATGAAGTGAAATATCAGTTAAAAATGTAGCTTTCTGTGTTGTACTCTTGGCTATCTCTGACAGCTGAACAAGGAATTGAACTGTGGTGTATTTAAACTATTCATTTGAATGGAACTCAAAACATTATTGGAAATGTTGCAAAAGTCCATGACAGATAACAACCTTCCTTTTGGCTAATCAGTGTGTTCAAAAAGCCTTCTGACTTGTTTTAAGGACTTCCAACTTTAAGCAATTTGATTTCTTTACCCTGACAATTTCTCTGTCTCCCTCTTTTTTTTTTTTTTTTTTTTTTTTTTGTAGTAGTCTTTCTTGCTATAATCATGCATCAAGTGTCATTTAATATGTATTCACTGAGTAGTGGTTGTGCAAATTATCCTGTTTAAAGACTTAAAAAAAGGCCAAGCACAAAGGACAGAGCAAGAGATTGATAAAAACTAAATTACAAATACTGAACTAACTATAGAACTAAATTACAAATACTGAACTAACTATAGAAGCTTTATTGGACAGTAGGAGCTAAAGCAGCTGGTTGACTTCTTGTATGATTCCTTCTGTTTCTCTCTTTATTCGTCCCTTTTTGCATGTAAATTAAATCAGTTTCATTCAGTTTTTTCTGCAACATTTATGCTTGACGTACAATGGCCAAGCATGATTGTTGATGGTACAAGTTTTTAATGCATGTCTTAGGACGTTGCTTGAAGATTCAACTGAAGATCCTCTTAAAAAATGATGTTTAAAAATGGGTGAGTATCTGGAAACTCAGTAGGATGGGATCTAATTATGATTAGTGTCTTAAAGTGTTATTGACAGAACACTGTTTAAGTATTAGAAAATGTATATTCTGGCTTATTTTTTGTATTTTTATATGAATTTTCTCTGTAATGTTAAGTGAAAAGTGCCCAGAATGCCATGAAGATATGTACACACCATGTTGGCCAAGAGACTGGCTTCCAAAAGATTGCCCTTACCTGCGGATAGTTGGTGTTAATTATGATACAACAATTTCCAGATGGTCCCCAACATGTCCTTCAGAAAAAATAAAGTAAGTATTTTGCTTGCAAAAGATGCTTCATATTAGTATTGGGTAATGTAGTCAGATCTTACTTTTATTGGTGCTACATTTGAAATAGCCTGTAATCCAACATCCTATCCAAAGCATGTGTTAAACAACAACTACAAAGTTAGGTGTTCTTTACTTTTTGATAATCATTTTTATTTGTCAGCTGGTTGACAACAGCCACTTTGAGAATATAAGTAATGGGAGGAGCAAAGCTAACAACTCATCTATATCTACACCTATACTTTAGATTGTATAATGAAAAGGAATGTTGGCACTCATCAAATAACGGAGATGTTGAGTTGCACATGGAGGGCGGGGGGGGGGGGGGGGGGGGGGGGGGGGAAGAGAGAGAGAGAGAGACATAAATCACGCTTTCAGCAAGTAAGGCCTTCTTTAAAAATATGACCTCCCCCCACCCCCCCCCACACACACACACACTCGTACAAAGAAGACTCACAAAGACGCCGTGCATTCTGTAATTAATCTAATCTTTTCTGTACTACCTGTATGGGAGTGATATGTAGTCTAATGTTCTGACGACTTAAAGTGTGAGTGTGGGTGTGTTTTATACTGATTTATTTCCCCAAACCACATTCCACTTCTTTACGAGGTGACTTACTTGGAATTTTGCAGCCTCTCTCCTTTACTTTTTCTCCATCGAATAGAGTCATCAGTTAACGATGTATTTGGCTTTCATGCGCAACATAATTCACACTTTCAACATACATTTGCAACTTTCTGTAAGTACCTCACACCGTCAAACATTAGAAACAAAATGAGTTACAGTTAAAAGGCA
Organism: Schistocerca nitens; assembly: GCF_023898315.1. Lineage (NCBI taxonomy): Eukaryota > Metazoa > Arthropoda > Insecta > Orthoptera > Acrididae > Schistocerca > Schistocerca nitens. Next base: position 694,742,360 of record NC_064614.1, on the reverse strand, counting down.
GTTGGCTTGACTGCCATGACTTTCTTAAAATGAATCTGAAATTACATCTTGCCTCTACTAAGGCTGAGTCAAGAGTTCACAATAGTACTTTTTCAACTGTTCTTGTTTCACATAACAATAGTCAGTGACACAGTAAGCACAGAACGGCATAAAAACTCCATGGTTCTTCGTTACACACTCACTAACACATATGGATTGTCTGACAGGTACTTGCTGGTGCCGTCCGAACACCTGTACACACAAACGTGACATGCAGTAGGTAGGATTTTACCATCCCACACTCGTATCTAGAATATCATGTGTTCGAGGCAGCAGAACGCTGAGTGGTTCTAGAATTTACACAGAAATTCTCGAACCACTACATACCCCCTCCCCCGATCAAACACATGATATTCTATACATAGTCATTATGCAAATAATGTAACTCATAATAAAATTTCATATCTTAACAGTATGCATTTTTTTACATATATTTATATACATATCTCTCCTTTCTGTCACAATTCTCTGTCCTCTCTGGAACAATCTTTTGCTTATTGTTTCTCTATTCTTTTCTTATTTTACTTATGTTATTAAGACATGAGCATGTACTCGTGGTTTTAGACAGCTTTACTAATATTTATGAATTGTGAGGACTTTTTTTTTTTTATTTCCCTTTTCAATCTAAAACTTCAGGTGTTTATGACACATGAGTAATTTATTTCCATTCTTATTTTTTTGTACTACCTTTTTCCTAGAATGTACTATTTTCATTATTTGTAGCTTGGAGGAACTCCGGGTGAAATGAAAGTGTTCTTTTGACACTCATTTACTTTCACAAAACATAATAATGCTAGTCATTCATAGAATTTACACTTTCCAGAATATTTCCTATAAAATTTGTGACTTTCGTCACTATACTGTCCCCTTCTCCTAGGATCAGCACCATTTCCTTGCTTGTGGGTTGACCTTATGAGAGCACTTCCTCTTTCCATTCTGGTAGGTACGCCCCTTACAAAACATCTCTAACTTTTTAGGCCACAGATCGTCCTTTCTCCACGCAGATACGTCTGCCCTTTATACTTAGTGAATGCCAGGTACGTTGCCCTTATCCTTTCTGAGTAGGCCTCACGGTTCTTTACCCTAATATACATTTCTATGTATACCATAGTTAAGTATCTTCTGGTAAAATATAAATCTATTTTAAACTTCGCATTCATTCTTTAATACATCATTCACTCCCTAGAGTCCTCCTCTACCTATGAACTTCTATACATTCAATAGATATTATGTCTATATATACTACTTACATACCACTATCCTTCAATTTATCAGGGTTTTTATTGCACTGACGTTGCTTAGTGATCAACCTGACTAATTCTACTCCTACTTTCGTTTTCTTTCTTTGCTCATGCATCTCTCTTATTTATCCATTACTCATTACTACTTTATACTTGTTCATTATGTATGTGCTCCTCTTCTTATGTATATTCCATGTAGAACCATCTTAATTCTCCATATATGTGCGCATAATTCCCTATGTATGCACCTTTTCCCCTACAACACCTGTCAGTTCTCACATTGTGACAGGCTTTGTCTTATATGATTTAATGTTTGTGTAGAAGCGTATGTTTGTGTATATGTGGATGTGTGTTCGTGTAGTCTGATTCTTCGGCCTTCTTATCTAAAGATAAGATGTAGGTTATTAGTAACCACGGAAATAAGGTAAAGCTTCAGCGATAGAAGCTTATGAATATGGAAAGAGGGAAAAAATAGACAGGTCCTCAAGGTGAGAAGTAAGAAAGGAAAAATTATATGTGGTTGTTAGGATCGAAGAAGAGAAAGAAGATATCCCCAAAGACAGGAAACCCTTCCCACCCCCCTTCCCCAGGATCTATACCTCTCAGGTACTTGAGCAAGACGCCGGAGCAGGTTTGGTGTCAAATCGTTTCCTACAGAACGGTCTTGTCCCACCTTCACCCTCAAGGTCCCAAAAGGAAATCCCAGCCACTCTATGGAAACAGCAAATAAAGAAGAATCAGACACACTTGTTTGTGAGGGTTGTTTGAAAGGTGTGATGTGTGTTTTGTGTTAGTCATGCTTTATCTGTTCTTGTAAACCATGCTTTTAGCTACAATACCCACACCTTTGAAAATTTATACAAACTCTCCCATCTATAGCACATTTCATGTTGGTGTTGTTGTGGTCTTCAGTCCTGAGACTGGTTTGATGCAGCTCTCCATGCTACTCTATCCTGTGCAAGCTTCTTCATCTCCCAGTACTTACTGCAACATACATCCTTCTAAATCTGCTTAATGTAATCATCTCTTGGTCTCCCTATACGATTTTTACTCTCCATGCTGCCCTCCAATGCTAGATTTGTGATCTCTTGATGCCTCAGAACATGTCCTACCAACCGGTCCCTTCTTCTTGTCAAGTTGTGCCACAAACTCCTCTTCTCCCCAATTCTATTCAATACCTCCTCCTTAGTTACTTGATCTACCCATCTAATCTTCAGCATTCTTCTGTACCACCACATTTCGAGAGCTTCTATTCTCTTCCAGTCCAAACTATTTATCGTCCAATTTTCACTTCCATACATGGCTACACTCCATACAAATACTTTCAGAAACGACTTCCTGACACTTAAATCTATACTCGATGTTAACAAATTCCTCTTCTTCAGAAACACTTTCCTTCCCATTGCCAGTCGACATTTTATATCCTCTCTACTTCGACCATCATCAGTTATTTTGCTCCCCAAATAGCAAAATTCCTTTACTACTTTTAAGTGTCTCATTTCCTAATCTAATTCTCTCAGCATCACCCGAGTTAACTCGACTACATTCCATTATCCTCATTTTGCTTTTGTTGATGTTCATCCTATATACCCTCCTTTCAAGACACTGCCTATTCCATTCAGCTGCTCTTCCAAGTCCTTTGCTGTCTCTGACAGAATTAAAATGTCATTGGCAAACCTCAATGTTTTTATTTCTTCTCCATGGATTTGTCAAAAAGGTTAGAACTTAACATTGAGAACAAATGTAATAACGTAGAATCCAAACTTATTGAAAAGTAAGGCTCTTTTGAAAACATATACAATATTAAGTGTAATGATGTAAGACATGGGTTGTATACTTTGCAAGGGAGTGTAGATAAGAAGAGTGAGTTAATGCCAATCATTCAATCGCAAATTACAGGTGACAATATTTTTCTTTTGTTTCCTTTACTGCTTGCTCAATATACAGATTGAATAACATTGGGGAGAGGCTACAACCCTTTCTCACACCCTTCCCAACCAATGCTTCCCTTTCATGCCCCTCTATTCTTATAACTGCCATCTGGTTTTTGTACCAATTGTAAATAGCCTTTCGCTCCCTGTGTTTTACCCCTGCCAACTTTAGAATTTGAAAGGGAGTATTCCAGTCAACATTGTCAAAAGCTTTCTCTAAGTCTAGAAATGTAGGTTTGCCTTATCTTAATCTTTCTTCTAAGATAAGTCATAAGTTCAGTATTGCCTCACATGTTCCAATATTTCTACAGAATCCAATCTGATCTTCCCCGAGGTCGGCTTCTACCAGTTTTTCCATTCATCTGTAAAGAATTCGCGTTAGTATTTTGCAGCTGTAACTCATTAAACTGATAGTTCGGTAATTTTCTCATCTGTCAACACCTGCTTTTTTTGGGATTGGAATTATTATATTCTTCCTGAAATCTGAGGGTATTTCGCCTGTCTCATACATCTTGCTCACCAAGTGGTAGAGTTTTATCAGGACTGGCTCTCCCAAGGCTGTTAGTAGTTCTAATGGAATGTTGTCTACTCCCGGAGCCTTGTTTCAACTCAGAGCTTTCAGTGCTCTGTCAAACTTCTTCATGCAGTATCATATGTCCCATTTCATCTTTATCTACATCTTCTTCCATTTCCATAATATTGTCATCAAGTACATCGCCCTTGTATAGACCCTCTATATATTCCTTCCACCTTTCTGCTTTCCCTTCTTTGCTTAGAACTGGGTTTCCATCTGAGCTCTTGATATTCATATGAGTGGTTCCCTTTTCTCCAAAGGTCTCTTTAATTTTGTTGTAGGCATTATCTATCTTGCCCCTAGTGAGATAAGCCTCTACATCCTTACATGTGTCCTCTAGCCATCCCTGCTTAGCCATTTCACACTTCCTGTTGATCTCATTTTTGAGACGTTTGTATTCCTTTTTGCCTGCTTCATTTACTGCATTTTTATATTTTCTCTTTTCATGAATTATATTCAATATTTCTTCTGTTACCCAAGGATTTCTACTAGCCCTTGATTTTTTACCTACTTGATCCTCTGCTGCCTTCACTATTTCATCCCTAAAGCTACCCATTCTTCTTCTACTGTATTTCTGTCCCCCATTCCTGTCAATTGTTCCCTTATGCTCTCCCTGAAACACTGTACAACCTCTGGTTTAGTCAGTTTATCCAGGTCCCATTTCCATAAATTCCCACCTTTTTGCAGTTTTTTCAGTTTTAATCTACAGTTCATAAACAATAGATTGTGGTCAGATTGTTCAGCTAGTCACATCGTATTATATTTTCCATAAATATAATGCTCTATTCAACTTATTTTGTCTGGACATCACTTTTTCTTCCAGTCTCTATTTTATGGTTATATTCGGTTTTCTTTTTTAATAAGATTACAGCATAGTTCTAGATTTTTAAAAGAATTCAGTGCAGAAAACTATTTTGGAAGAAATACCAGAAACAACTCGGGGTCCGACGGTTGTCACGCTGTCCATTAACTCAGAATGTTAACATCCCTGGGGGTTAGATGACTCCGCCCAGGTCCCGTGGATCTGATATTAACTTTTCTTATGCGCTGGCAGACCAGTAATTTTCTTTAAATTTCTTTTGAAAGTCCTCCCAAGGGGAAAAATTCTCAATATTTACTGTATCCCATTCTGAGGCTTCCCCGAGAAGGTACCCAACAGAAAATTCGATCTTCGTAGAATCATTCCAATTTTTTGGTAATGCTTGGTTAAACCTTTTTAAGAAATGGGTCGGATGTACATCTCCTTCTGGCTTAAATTTAGGGAATTGACTAGATAACCATGAATTAGCTCCCCATTGTAAATCATTCCCTGCTTCACTAGTTAATACCAAATTAGGTGAAGTTACCCTTTTTTCTACTTTGTCTTGAATAAGCTTAAATTCTCTCCACGGGTCTGCTATACCATTCCTGGTATCATTAAGTTCAGAAGAAGGAATAGGCGATACATTCCCGGATTTTATTCTTTCAGTAACTTTTCGATCTATAATTTCCCCAGATTGTTCCTCCAAACTAATTGCATTTATAATATTAGAGTTAGCTATTTTCTCTTTGAAATTCCTTTCTACATTGTCTACCCGCATACTGACACCTGTAATTTGCGATTGAATGATTGGCATTAACTCATTCTCCTTACCTACACTCCCTTGAAAAGTTTACAACCCATGTCTTACATCATTACACTTAATATTGTACATGTTTTCAAAAGAGCCTTACTTTTCAATAAGTTTGGATTCTGCATTATTACATTTGTTCTCAATGTTAAGTTCTAACCTTTTTGACAAATCCTGAAAGGTATCATTCTGTTTCTGACAAAGGTTGGTAAACATATGATTTATATGAGTAGTGAAAGAGTTTGTCAAGTCATTTTGTAGATCTACTTTTAAATTGTCTACTGTAGTTCTTTTAGCGTCAGACTCAGTCTTCAAAGTACCCATGCCTTCCCGCAGATTACTAAATTCTTCGCTTTGAGAGTCGACCTTGGCACTTAACAAACCCAAATTTGTCATTTGAATAGTTAGTGTTTCCCTCTGGGCATTTAAACCTTCACTCTGGGCATTTAAAGCTTCAGTCTGGGTATTTAATTGAGAATTTACTAAGCTTAGTTCTTTACTTACATTAGAGTCACACTTTGAGCTTCGATTAAATTTACCAACTCAGCCCAGGCACACACTTCTTTGCTAACTTTCATGGCCATAGCCTGGTCTTGAGTGTCCACAACTTGTATATTCTACATACTTTTATATGCTTTAGCCCTAGTAAGCATTTAAAACTAACTTTAAATATGACAATAAAAGTTCACTCAACAGTATCTTGTACCACTTCATACTAAAGTAATGAAGTGTTGTTTCACGCTCACCCGGCAAAGAATTCTTGTAGCATAGGTGAGCGGATGTGGAGTCAGGTCAGCACCGGTGAACAGGAGCTGGTGCCGGCGGCCTTGGATGTAGGTTGGTTTCCGCGTCTGCGTCCCTGCGATGTGTGTGAGAGCTGTATACTCCCCACACTGGATCTTCTTGGTTGAAGTGTTCTTTCTTCTTCTTAGACAAATATGTCAAAATCTTCTTTAATATTTTTATTGTTGTGAGTTTTTCATTTCTTCACAATCTTTCCCTTCAAATTTTGCTCCATTGGATACTTAAACATATTCCAATGTCTCAGAGTAATTTCCTTGTCTTATTACGTTTGGTTGCTATGGCAACACACAACAGCTTCTTTCCTTGTTTATGACTTAAAATTCCTGTTTTCTCGGTCCTTTCACACAGGTCGCCATGTTCTAACATTTTGTGACGTCTTAAAGTGTGAAAGTAGACATACAAACTTTCCTTTTTGTCAGTTAACGATGTATTTGACTTTCATGCACAACGTAATTCACACTTTCTACATACATTTGCAACTTTCTGTAAGTACCTCGTACCGTCGAACATTAGAAACAAAATGTGTTACAGTTAAAAGAAAGTTGGCTTGCCTGCCATGACTTTCTTAAAATGAATCAGAAATTATGTCTTGCCTCTACCAAGGCTGAGTCAAGAGTCCACAATAGTACTTTTTCAAATGTTCTTGTTTCACATAACAATAGTCAATGACACAATAAGCACAGAGCAGCATAAAAACTCCATGGTTCTTCCTTACACACTCACTAACACATCTATGGATTGTACGACAGGTAATTGCCGGTGCCATTCGACCACCACGTCTATTTTCTTCCCGCGACTGATTTTAAACCTGCACACACAAAAACATGATGTGCAGTAGGTAGGATTTTACCATCCCACACTTGTATCTAGAATATCGTGTGTAGAAGGCTGAGTGGTTCTAGAATTTACAAAGAAATTCTCGAATCACTCCAGTAGGGGGTTGTAGTATATTCCTAGAGTCATCATTTAAAGCTGGTTCTTAAAACTTTTTAAGATAGTTTACTTTTATCTTCAAGAATCTGCCAGTTCAGTTTCTAAAGTACCACTTTCCCATGGATAAAACAAACCTATGACCATTTCTGCTGCCATTCTCTCTATATGTTCAATATCCTCTATTAGTCCTATTTGGTATGGGTCCCATGCACTTGAGCAGTATTCTAGGATGGGTCACACAAGAGATTTGTGAGGAATCTGCTATGAAGACTGATTGGATTTCCCCAGTATTCCACCAATAAACCGAAGTCTAGCACATGCTTTACCCTGTCCCATGACTGAGCGTATGTGATCATTGCATATCTTATCACTACAAAGTGTTACACCCAGGTATTTGTTTGAGTTGAACAATTGTAACTGTGATTCATTATAGGGTCTATGTTTCACTTATCATCTCAACTATATGGTGAGTGTTATCTTAACTACTTCCATTATTTGTTTTCCACCAAGTACATTCCATTGCCATATTCTGCTATTATAACCTTATCTGTTGACTACTCGTAGCTCATTTTGGTTACAGGTGTACACTGGACGACAGAAGTGAAGAAATTATGCAGAAATTAAAGCTCGCTGGAGTCGGTCAGCGACCTGTTATTTGGGTTACTCACTCTATGGGAGGATTGCTTGTGAAAAAAATCCTTGTGAGAGGTGCGTTTATTTCAGATTTCTGTATTTACCTTGCCATGAAATATATGTGGAGTATATGCAGCTGCATCTTGTAGCTGGAACTACTTTGGTATTGTCATACAATTCTTGCCTTCTACTCAACATATACTGATATATTTAAAAACAATAGTCTGTATGAAAATATATGTTTCAAGAAGAGTCAAGAAAAGTATTACTTCCTCCTAGTTGTATCTCATGGAATAACCACAGTGATACAATTATGGATAATTGATTCAATACAAGAGCTTATCAACACTCAATCTTCCAGCAACCATTCAAACATGGTACAAGTAGAAGGAGAAATGATAGTGGTTGTTTGGATGATGCTGATTCTGCAAATATTGTTCAGTTAATGAAAAGCCACCCCAGGTTCTTAACTATAGCTTTATTAAGTCCACATGACCAGTTTCAGATTTAAGGAGGCCGTTATCAGGTGCTTCTGAAGCTGCCAAATGTTAATACATAATATGATGAGTATAAAGATATTTGTTTAATAATGAGCGATGAGAAACAATGCTTTTATACGTATGATAGAAGTGCATAAAGAATAGACAACTTGTAAAGAAGCAAAATTATACGATAAAAATAGTAGAAGCTGAGTGGATTTTAAAAAGTTTTGTGCCCATTGATTCCATGAGAAAAATGGGCACGTCATCATTATAGAGACTATACAATCCAATACATTAAAACTGTTAATGTGCTTTAGCTTAAAGAGAGTTATATTCTGATATGTATGAGAATTATAATTACAAGTTTTTCAAATAAAGCGGTGAAATTAATTGTTTGTAATTAATGAGAGTGTAAAATGATCTCGATAATGAGGCACTTGAGTAGAACATAAAGGTGCAACCTCTAATGAGTAAAATTTAAACCACTGGCAACTGTTGAGGGCTCTAGAAATAACAGAAAGAGACAGTTTTCTGCTTGTTGTTGTTGTTGTTGTTGTCATCAGTCTGAAGTGGTTTGACACAGCTCTCCCTGGTAGTCCTATGTGTGAAAGTCTTTTCATTTCTGCTTAACTACCACACCTTACATGCATTTGAACCTGCTGACTGTATTGAAACCTTGGGTCTCCCTCTACAGTTATGCGCAACCTTCCTTTCATTACTAAATTAACCAATGACACCTCAGGATGTGTCCCATCAATATGTCCCTCTTCTAGTTAAGTTGTGCTGTAAAGTTCCCTTATTCTACAATTTCAGTCATTAGTTACCCTACATACCCACTTAATTATCAAAATTCCTCTGTTGTATCACATTTCTAAGCTTCTGTACTCTTCATGTCTATTCTGTTAATCATCCACATTTCATTTTCGTATAAGATTACAATCCAAACACTTTCAGAAGACACAGCCAAACACCTAAATTTATATTCTACGCAAACAGATGCAAGTTGCAAAAACAAAAATTTTTGATCAGTTGCCCAAGAGTATAAAATATCTGACAGGTAGCAAAGCAAGTTTAAAATCTGACCTAAAATCATTTCTCCTGGACAACTCCTATTCTGTGGATGAATTTGTATTTAAGTACTGGTGGCCTGGAAAGAAGAGAGAAAGAGAGAGACCTAGTTTTTAAATGTTATTGTAAGAGTAGGACTAAAAAATAATGTATTCATTAATGTCAACATGATTATTATGTACATATATCCTGTTAACTGGCTTGTTGCACATAATTTTGATAAAAGAATCATTCAAATAATCTATGGAACATGTAACTAACAAAACAAACATATTCCTCTTTTTGAGGAAAGCTGTTCTTGTTATTGTGCACTGCAGTATATGTCCTCTAAACTTATGCCATTGTCACTTATTTTGCTGCTACCCTACAACTTTTAGTGTTTCATTTTTTAATCTAATTCCGTCAGCATCACCTCATTTAATAGGTTACACTCGGTATTCATTATTTATATTTATAATCTGTTTTCAAGAGACTTTCTAATCTTTACAACTAATTGGCCACATCAGTTGCTGTCTCCGACAAAGTTACTATGTCATTTGCAATGCTTAAAGTTCATCTGGATCCACTTCTACTTTTAAACTTGGCAAACCACTATGAGGTGCATGATAGAGTGTACATTCCATTGTCTCAGTTATTAGGGTTTCTTCCTGTTCCATTCACTAGTGGAGCACAGGAAGAATGATTGTTTGTGTTTTGGTTGGCAGGAGAGCCAACACCGTGTTACTAGAGGAGGTCGAAATGCACGCGTTTTAGCTCACGCAGGCTGGCGTGAGGTCTGGAACAGGACAAGGAAATTAGAATTTAGAAAAACGGACATAGCTGGTGGAATACTTAACTTTAATCCGTTAATGAAGAACGTCGGTCTTGATGGTACATGAATCAATATCAATAGTAACTGATAATGGCGCCTTGCTAGGCCGTAGAAAATGACGTAGCTGAAGGCTATGCTAAACTATCATCTCGGCAAATGAGAGCGTATTTTGCCAGTGAACCATTGCTAGCAAAGTCAGTTGTACAACTGGGGCGAGTGCTAGGAAGTCTCTCTAGACCTGCCGTGTGGCGGCGCTCGGTCTGCAATCACTGATAGTGGCGACACGCGGGTCCGACCTATACTAACGGACCGCGGCTGATTTAAAGGCTACCACCTAGCAAGTGTGGTGTCTGGCGGTTGACACCACATTCCTCCCCCGCAAATCGGCGTAAGGTGGTGGCATAAGGCTTCCGCCCACCGTGGGGAGGACCCCATGTTGACGTATGCGAGGAGGTGGGGAACCTAACAACAGGCGAGGCAGTGCCACACGCACCCTGCCATTCGGACCACGGGGAGCTAGGAAATGCCTGAAAACCTGCTCCAGGGTGCACGCCAACATGCGGTGTATGCACCCGCAGAGACACATGAGGGGCCGAAGGGTTGACCTCAATCGGGTTGGGGCACCCGACGGGCAAAGACGACATATGGTCCGGAGCGGGCAAGAGTTCCATGCCGGAGGACAACTGGTCATGGGAAGCGATCGGCAGTGCGTGACCCAGGGAGGCGCCCGGCGGTTGCAGCGACGCGTCCACTGCGGGCGTCGCTGGCGGGAGAACAGGCAGCGGCGGCGGTGGCGCGTCGCCATGGGGCAAAATGGAAGGCAGCGTCGGTAACACCTGGGGCTGAGGTGAGCCAGTAGATGGGTCCCCAGGGCGCTGACTGGACGGCACCGTCACTGAAAGCAGACGGCGAGCGGCAGATCCCTTGCGACGACAGAGGCGCAGCTGGTTGAGATGCCGGCGCACCTTTCCAGAGGCCCCCAAAACCAGATACATACCGCGTCCGAGGCAGCGAAGAATGCGCCCTGCGAGCCAACACCGTGAACCTCAGTAGTGACGATAGTAGACAACGTCGCCTGGAGCAAAAGCAGGTGTCCGCCGCTGACAGGAACCTGATGCGGCGGATCTAGCAAAGACATCAAGGTTCGATGATGATGACCGTGGAGCAACTCAGCCGGAGAGCGACCATCCCGGGGCGGAGAGCGATACGAGGACAAAAAGAGCAATAACGCGTCCTCCCGAGAATGCGACTCTTTTAACTCCAACATCTGTGACTTGAAAGTCCTGACCAATCGTTCAGCGGCACCGTTTGACTGTGGCGAAAACGGCGCGGACGTCAGATGTTGAATACCATTGGCCTTGCAGAATGACTGAAATTCTGCGGACAAGAATTGTGGGCCATTGTTGGAAACGATAGTCTGTGGAAGACCTTCAATGCAAAGGATACCAGATAACGCTTGGATGGTGGGAGATGACGTCGTGGAAGACATCCGGACAACAAAAGGAAAATTACTGAATGAATCTACCACAACCAACCATCGAGCATTCCAGAATGGACCAGCACAATCGATGTGTAAGCGTTGCCAAGGGGAAGTGGCTTGTGGCCATGCAAAGAATTTCCGCGGTGGGGCTGATTGTTGTTTGGCACACACCATGCAAGAAGAGCACATATTCGTAATCGCGGCATCGATTCCGAACCAAGTACAGTGCTGATGAGCAAGTTGTTTCATTCTCACTATACCCCAATGTTCTTGGTGGAGAAGCTGTAAGACAGAGGACTGTAACGAACGTGGTACCTCGACCCTGGACTGATCATTATCAGAACGCAACAGCAAAACACCACGTCAAACAAAAAGTCTCTCCTTGTGAGCAAAAAATTGGCGAACCAACGGATCCCCGATCCATGACTTTGACAAGGGCCATTGCGTAGCAACAAAACGCAGAATGGTAGCAAGGACAGGGTCGGCAGCTGTGGCAGTAGCTACACGACGAAAATCAATCGGAAAGGATTCGACCACGTCATCAGTTTCCGCATCAATGAACATGCAAGCAAGTTCGGAGGAATCAAATGCTCTATCCTCAGCAACAGGCAAACGGGACAACGCATCGGCGTTTCCGTGCTTAGCAGTGGACCGATACAAGATATCGTAGCGGTACTGCGAGAGGAAAATAGACCAGCGAATGAATTTCTGTGCTGTACGTGGAGGTACAGGCTTGTTCGGATGAAAAACCGATGTCAAAGGTTTGTGGTCTGTGTTGATGGTAAAGTGACGACCATACAAGAAATCATGAAACTTTGTAACACCAAATACGAGAGCCAATGCTTCTTTCTCGATCTGTGAATAATTTCTTTGCGCAGACGAGAGCAATTTGGACGCAAAGGCAAAAGGGCGATCGTGTGATCCATCTTTGTGCGCAAGCACAGCACCGATCCCGAAATCCGATGCATCCACCATCAACAAAAGGGGCTTCTGGGGATCGAATGGCGTAAGGCAAGTATTGGAAAGCAACGCCGATTTCAACTGGTGATAGGCGCGTTCGCATTCCATCGTCCAGACGAGCGGAACACCTTTACGGCGTAAGCGATGAAGCGGAGCTGAAATGGAAGAGGCATGCGGCACATATTTATGATAATAGTTGATTTTTCCCAGCACACTCTGTAGCTGCTTCAAATTCTGCGGCGAAGGCAAGTCTTGTATGGCACGGAGGTGCTCGGGACTAGGATGTATGCCTTGGGCATTGAGTACATGCCCCAGGTAGGGTAAGTCACGAGCAAAAAACACATTTGTCCTTCCGCAAGCGAATTTTGTCGCAAGACCTGAAATAATGTTCTGAGATTGGCTAAATGTTCTTCTTCCGTCTTTCCAGAGATCACAATATCGTCCAGATAGTTTGCTGCAGTAGGGACCGACGCGCAAACAGTTTGGAGATATTGCTGAAACAATGCAGGGCGGATGCACACCCGAATGGCAGTTGTTTGAATTGATACAGCCCAAGATGCGTGTTAACCACTAAAATGTGCTGGAATTCTTCGTCCACCGGTATTTGCAAGTACGCATCTGCGAGGTCCAACTTCGAAAAATATTTGCCTGGGCACAGTTTGTCAAAAAGATCTTCCGGGCGGGGTAAAGGAAAAGTTGCAATCACTAGTTGTGGATTCACTGTTGCCTTCAAGTCCACACAAAGTCTCAATTTTCCCGAAGGTTTTGGCAAAATTACTAAGGGTGATGCCCAGAGAGAAGCCTGCACACGTTCAATTACACCTTGTGATTCCAAATCGTGTAATGTTTTTGCGACCTCATCACGCAATGCGTGGGGAACATTGCGTGCTCTGAAAAATTTCAGTCGCGCGTTTACTTTCAGTTCCAAATGTGCTTTATAGTTCTTAGCGCAACCAAGGCCCAGTGCAGAAATGTCTGCAAATTCTTCACATAGACGAGAAACACTGTCTGAAGGCACAGTCTGGTTCACTGATAGGACCTGATTTACTATAGACAAGTTAAACAACTGAAATAAATTGAAACCAAACAAGTTCACTGCAGAAGAAGAACGAAGGACGTAAAATGACACAAGTTTTGTTTGTCCTTTGTATATTGCAAGAAGGCTGCACTGTCCTAACACAGGGATCTTTTGACCTGAATAGCTAGTTAACTTAACATTTGCAGCACGCAACGGAGGTGTGCCCAGCAGTTTGTAAGTGTCTTGATTGATCAGTGAAACTGCAGCCCCGGTATCGAGCTGGAATGGTATCACTTTGCCGTTAATGTCCAAGTCCACAAAAGTTTATTGTCCTGCTGACGACAAGAGCGTCTGTCTCGTGCAACATGGACTGACACTGGTACATAATCACTTGCGACTTGACGGGATTTCCGGCGATGTCAACGCACACTATTTGTGGGACGAACACAGTCACTGTTAGAGAGAGTAGCACTGAGCGGAGTGGAATGAACCACATGAATTTCCATGGACGAAGTTTCATGAGCCTGAGTATCCTAGGTTCGAATTCGCCACGAAGCAAAGGCCCTGGAATGGTTGTGAGTTTCCGATCTGAGCTTTTTCTGGCAAACACTCTGAACATGTCCTTTTTTGTTACAGAAAAATTAAATAGCCTGGAATGACAGGTAATTCTCACGCGAATGTCTAGTAGCACACTGCGGGCATGATTTTAGCACTGCATTTGCTTGCCTGTGCGGCACACGTTGCTGAGTGCCTGGCGGCAATGGCGCGGCCATGCGCGAGGGCTGTTTACTGCTCCGTGCAGTTCGCCCGGCAGGCCGGTTAACCTGACACACGGCTGGTGAAGTTTCAAATGATTCCTGAGCAAAGTCAAGTGTGTCCTGCCGATCCAATATGTCCATCACTTGTTGAAGGGAGGGATTGACTAGTTTCAAAATCTGTTCCCTTATACGAACATCAGAAACGTTCTGTGAAAATTGCATCACATTCCATAGTATCTGAATAAGGGAGTCCACATTGACACTCAAAAGCACAATCCCTAGTAAGGCCTTGCAAGGTTGCAACCCACTCCTGATTAGTCTGACCTGCCGTACGTTTTGTACGAAAGAAGGTATACCTTTTCGCAACTACATTGACTGATTCTTTGAAATACGCATCTAATGCAGACAAAATTTCGTCGTAGGACAGAGTTGCTACATCGCGTCGGGGAAATAATTTGACTATCACACGGTACGTTTGTACGCCGACCGATGATAACAAATAAGGCTGCCGCTCGTTACCTTGAATTCTGTAGGCAGCGAGATGGAATCCAAATTGGCGTGACCACTCCGTCCAGCTTTCCAGTGCCGCATCAAAAGGTCGAAAAGTCAGTGCAACAACGTGTTGTGGCTGCGTTAGCGGTGGAGCGGCGGCTGCCGCATCGTTTTGCATTGCCCGTTGACACTGGACGAGCTGTCCAAGGGCATCCAGTAAGGCCTGCGTCTGCTGATTCTGTAAGCGATAAAATTCGGACAGTACATCTGGAGATTGTGGCGAAGCCATTACACAAGTAAATCAGGGCAATATCGATAAGAACGCGGTTTTGCCTCATCGCCAATGTTTTGGTTGGCAGGAGAGCCAACACTGTGTTACTAGAGGAGGCCGAAAGGCACGTGTTTTAGCTCACGCAGGCTGGCGTGAGGTCTGGAACAGGACAAGGAAATTAGAATTTAGAAAAACGGACATAGCTGGTGGAATACTTAACTTTAATCCATTAATGAAGAACGTCGGTCTTGACGGTACATGAATCAATATCAATAGTAACTGATAATGGCGCCTTGCTAGGTCGTAGCAAATGACGTAGCTGAAGGCTATGCTAAACTATCGTCTCGGCAAATGAGAGCGTATTTTGTCAGTGAACCATCGCTAGCAAAGTCGGTTGTACAACTGGGGTGAGTGCTAGGATGTCTCTCTAGACCTGCCATGTGGCAGTGCTTGGTCTGCAATCACTGATAGTGGCGACACGCGGGTCCGACGTATACTAACGGACCGCGGCCGAATTAAAGGCTACCACCTAGCAAGTGTGGTGTCTGGCGGTGACACCACAGTTTGAATGCCTCTGTGCATGCAGAAATTATTCTGAACTTCTTATGATCCCTAAGTGAATGATACATAGAGGGTTGTAGTATGTTCCTAGAGTAATCAATTAAAGCTGGTTCTTGGAACTTTGTTAATAGACTTTCTCAAGTTAGTTTATGTCCATCTTCAGGAGTCTTCCAGTTCAGTTCCTTCGGTATCTCTGTGACACTCTCCCATGGATTAAAGAACCTGTGACCGTTTGTGCTGCTCTTCTCTGTATATGTTCAATATCCTGTGTTAGTCGTATGTGGTACAGATCCCACACACTTGAGCAATATTCTAAAACGGCTCGCACAAGTGATTTGTAAGTGATCTCCTGCGTAGATTGGTTGCACTTCTCCAGTATTCTACCAATAAACTTGAAGTCTACCACCTGCTTAATCCAGAACTGAACCTGTGTGATCATTCCATTTCATTTCTCTACAAAGTGTTACACCCAGGTATTGGCCAGGAGCCAACAGTGACTCATTGATGTTATAGCCATAGGATATTACATTTTTCTGTTTTGTTAAGTGCACAATTTAACATTTCTGAAAATTTAAAGCAAACTGCCAATCTTTGCACCATTTTCAAATATTATCAACATCTGACTAAATATTTATGTAGCTTCTTTCAGTTAATATTTCATTATAGATAACTGCATTAAGCCTTATTTTACTATTAATATTGTCTGCAGGGGCATTAATATACAACATGAACAGCAACAGTCCCAGTATACTTCCCTGGGGCACACCCAAAGTTGCTTCTACATCTGACGATGACTCTACATCTGACGATGACTCTCCATCTGCGTCCTCCATACCAAAAACCAGTCACAAATTTCTCTTGATACTTTATATGATAATACTTTTGACAATAATGCAGGTGTGATGCTGAGTCAAATGCTTTTTGGAATTCAAGAAATACAGCATCTACCTGATTGGTTTGATCCAAAGCTTTCAGTATGTCACATGAGAAAAGTACGAGTTGGGTTTCACATGATCGATGTTTTCAAAATCCATTCTGTTCAAGGCACCTCATTATGTTTGAGCTCAGAATATGTTCTAAGATTCTACAACAAGTTGATGTCAAGGATATTGGATGGTAGTTTTGTGGATCACTTCTACTACCCTTCTTGTTGAAGGATGTGACTTGTACCTTTTCCAAGAACTGTGCATTTGACATCCACTGTTGGATAATGGTCATCTTCAGGCTTCTGTGCTCATTAAAGTAGTCAGCTGCATATGTCTCTGGTGTCCCTGCATGTTTTCTTACAATCTCTCATAGTTATTCCCATCATATACCAGGTGTAGAAGTATGTAACTGGAATTTCCCTATGATGGTGCTAGCCGTCAGTGTAGGGCCCATGAGACTGCGTCTGCAGTGCTACCTGTAATGGCTGATGACGAATGTCAACATACAGTAACCCAAGTTCCATTCATCAATATCTGTTTCAAACCTGTAAACATGTTAAGTTTTGTACCTATGAACTACAATTTGCAGACACCATTGATTTCCTGTTATCATTTGAAGAATACTGCTGCAGAATCCCATTGAATGCTTGTCGAAGCTTTCGGCAAACATGCTATTGGGAAAACACAGTGTTTCGAGTGGTTCGAAAAATTCCAAAGTGGTGATTTTGACATGAGAAACAATGAGCATGGGAAACCACCAAAGAAATTCAAAGGCAATGAATGTCAGGCCTTGTTTTCTGAAGATGATAATCAAACTCAACAGTAACTCGTGGAACAATTGAATGTGATGCAGAAAGCCATTTCTCTTTGGTTGAATGCTATGTAAAAGTTGCAGAATGTGGGAAAATGGGTTCCACATGAACTGAATGAAAGACAGCAAGCAAACTGAAACACCACTTGTGTAATGCTGCTCGCCAAATACTAAAGCAAGTAATTCCTCCATCAAATAGTATGGGTGATGAAAAATAGATATATTTTGAGAATTGTAAGTGTCATAAATCATGGGTGAATCCAGGCAGACCTTCGACATCCACTGGGGGGGGGGGGGGGGGGTAAGCTCTTTGTTTGGTGGGATCAGAAGGGTGTCATCTACTGTGAGCTGCTTAAGCCTGGTGAAACCACTAATACCATTAATACTGATCGCTACCAACAGCAAATGTTCGATTTAAATTGAGCATTATGTGAAAAATGACCAGAATATGGAAAAAGGCAACACAAAATCACATTGCTCCATGATGACACCCCATCACACACAGAAAAATGGGTCAGAGAAGCTATCGAGGCATTTAGTTGGGAAATACTAGGGCATGCAGCTTATTCTCCAGATTTGGCTCCTTCTGATTATCATCTATCAGCATCACTGGGGCATATTCTCACTGAACAATGCTTCAATTCATATGAAAATGTATGAAAATGGCTCACTGACTGGTTCGCTTCAAAAGAAGAACTATTTTCTTCGTATAGCATTCATAGCCTGCCAGAGAGTTGGGAGAAATGTATAAATAGCAATGTATAAAATATTGTCTATCAGTTTCAAGCAACAGATGTGCAATTATTGCAACAAAATTCCGGTTTCATGCGTCTACACCTGATATCTCGTCGCCAGTGTAGAATGGTTTTCATGTTGGTTGTTATTGCTAGACATTACCAAGTATTTAGATAAGTAATATAAAATTATTACTTATCACAGCATTATTACAGCTACAGTAAAACCATGAAGACAAGATACAGACAGAAGATAAAACAGAGAGAGAGAAAAAAAGAGAAAACAAATCAGAGCATAATTATTAAATTGTCACTACTTCAACACCCCCCTTAATTTAATAATTTCATTAAATATCTGCAAATTTCACTATCTTCATCTACAGTCACACCGTATTGAACTGTACACTTGTTGTTGCTTTTGTTAACATGTCTGCCACTTGTTCCTTGGAGTTAATGTATTGAACATTCAGATGTCCTTCTTTATACAGTTGTAATGTGAAACTGTATTTAATATTCACATGCCTCAGTTGACTATGTTACCACTTCTGTAGTAGACATATACATGACCAACATAAATAGATAGATATTGGAAAAGAGATAAATATTAAGTTAATGCATCTTACAAGATATTAAAAATATTTCATTACCCAAGTGTAACCACCCCCCTACAAACTATTGTATGGGCACTCTTGATTAAGTGTGAGACCTTTAACAAATGGTGATACAGATTGACAACATAAATAGATAGATATTGGAAAAGAGATAAATATTAAGTTAATTTTTTGTAAGATACTGTGATTATCTCCGTTGCAGCTTGGGAGAGTGGAGATAGAAATATTTGCTATAAAACTAAAGGCATAGCTTTCTACAGTGTGCCACACTTGGGTTCACCACTTGCAGAGCTTACACAAGCCATGCAGATTCTACTGTGGCCGTCGGTTGAAGTACAAGAGTTAAGAAAAGGTAAAGTGTTATATTACTAAATCATTATCTTTCTCATCAATTTCATACACACAAAGACTTGTTCACATTTTTTTTTATCACAGTTGTAGTGTTTGCAGATACTTATGTTAGATCTGACAATAAAAACAAATTATGTCCTGTTGCCAGAAGTGATGCTATATTTCCTTACGTGACAGATTGAATGCTGTATTCGTGCAGTTTCTCACATTCATTCCACTATAAGCATTGTTGTTTTGCATATATTGTTATTCATTATATCATTTATAAAAGCCAGCAGCTGGATTTGGAGGTGATCTCCTTGCAGCTGGCAGCCGAGGAGATTGAACACTAACTCACAGGCATCAGGATACATTTCTTCTTTGCACAATAATACAATATCTATGAGGAATTGCAGCACTAAAACAACATTCTCATGGCAAATGATTGACTGTGAAGGAAATATAATGTATGTTGTAGCAGTTGGTGAAAGCGAAAGGAGGGGCAGGTCACTCAGAGCCCAGGATGAGTGTTGTGAGTTCCAGCCATTCTATTTCTTTGCAATTTTAAGAATTGTGTTACTCATTTTTTTACCCAAATAAGGCCGGTATATAATTTATTGCTCTTCACATATGTTGAAGCATTTTTTGTCTGTGTAACTGTAATCTTTACTGATCGTGATTCGTGCTGACTTGATCTATCTCTTTACAGATTCTCCAGAGTTAAAAAGTCTCCATCAAAAATTCTTGCAGATGCTCCCTCATTTGCAAATTCAAATAATAAGCTTTGCAGAAACAAAATCTACTCTTGTTTCACCATTGAGATTGCAGTTTCATTTTGTACCTGTTCCATCTGCAGGTAATGTGTCATTTTCTTGGTTTTTATCATAACTCTGAAACATGAGTAAAAATTTTTTTAATAACTTGCTTAATTATCACAGTTTCATGCATCTTTACATTGGAATACATCTGTTAACTAGATATTACAATTAGTAGAAAATAAATTGGAAGAGTTGAATAGAAATGTCAAAATAAAACATCACTAGGAAATAGCTAAATTTTTACAGTGAGAAACTCTACAGATAAATAAGTGGAGAAAGAGAAGCAATGAAAGGGCACAGATACTTGGGAAAATGAACAGAATTGTATGAGAAATAAATTCCAAAAGGTGCAGCAAACCTGAACCATTCAATATAAAAAAAGTCACTTGACCTTAACAGTATGTAATGAGATTCAGTTGTTTTCCCTTTTAGTAGCTTTTCGTCTCCTGTCCAGAAGCTATTGGCTAACTTTTTTCTGTACATAAGCTCAATTTTTTCTGTTTCTCTTAACTAGGTATGTTTCTGATGCATCCAATGAACTATAATAATGTTTAAACAAGTCTTCGAAAATTTATAGAATTTTCTCTCATTTCATAGTAACTGTGCTGTCTACCATCTCAAGTAATGAGCTGTGTTGTCTATCAACATGAGGTTCTCTTTTGTCATCTTTATGTTTTGTTTTCTATTTTTGTTATATTTGTTTTTCTTAATACAATTTTATGTGTATGTTCTTACATCCTCTCAAAAGCTCTTCTTAATAGTTTTCTTTAATTCAGGATATTCTGTAATGTTCCTTTTATTCAGTAGTCAGTGTGTTCACCTATCCAGCCCCTTCCCTGTTCCCATTCCAGCACTAAACAGCTATCATTCCACCTTCACACCCAGTCTTGTTATTTCCCCCCCCCCCCTTCCCACTCTCCCCTGCCCTCCATCTAACCTGCAGCCTTCACTGTACACCACTCCCTCCATACTATCCCTACCCCTCCCCACCTCAGCATCCTCCTTACCCCACCCAGTCGCCACTCCCACCATGCACTGGTGCTGCTGTTCGCAGTGTGGTTTCAGTTGCCTGAAACTGCAATCGTGTGCGAGTTGCGTTTACGTGTGTGTGTGTGTGTGTGTGTTTTGTCTATTGTTGACAAAGGCCTTAATGGTCGATAGCTATAATTGTGAGAGTCTTTTTGTTGTGCCTATGTGCGACTCTGTATCTCTGCTATATGATGAGTGGCAACTTTCCTTTTCATAATATTGTTTCTTTTATTGTCTACGTGGAACCTTTGTCTTCTCTTTAACAGTAGTCTTATTCAATGTGTGATATTCTTTGCTCCTAACGTTTTCATGCTTGCAACATATTTTGATGTATGCGTAAGTACTTATTTTTAAAAATAAATAACCCTTCCATCTCTTTCTAAATAATTAGATATTATGAGGCGCTGAAATTACTGCTTAATTTAATCTTATGTACCACCTTATCCTGCTGATGAGCCTATTTCTATGAACCTGTTTCTTTCTGTCTATTTATCTATTTTTGCTGTACATTGTGTGACTATATGGTAACTTTTTAATTTTAAAGTGATTATGGACAATCACTATCTCTACAGTTTCCATATTATTTGATAAAGTATAATTTTAATTCCATTTAGACATTTCAAAGTCTAGTTTTCATTTGTAACAATGTGGCAGTGTGGCTTCAGCTGCCTGAGACTGCAGTCATGCACATGTGTGTGTGTGTGTGTGTGTGTGTGTGTGTGTGTGTGTGTGTCTTTTATTTTTGATGAAGGCCTTACTGGCCGAAAGGTTTATTTGTGCCAGTTTTTTTGTTGTACCCATCTGTGACTCAGCATCTCCTCTATATGGTGAGTAGCAGCTTTCCTTTTCATATTGTTACATTCCATCCTGGTTTTTCCAGTTTTCATTTGTTTTTCTTTTGAAAGACTATGTCAAAGACAAAAACATTCTTCTTTTCTGAAAGTTCGAATGACGTCTAACCCTTGTCATTTTTGTTACCACACTGAAGGTGCTCATTGAAGAATCAAGCCGTAGTTTTTGTCCTAATTTTGCATTTGAATGTTCCATTATCATTTTGTATTGCAGTCTGCTATCATTTATCATTCTCTGTATGTCTTTGTAGAGGCCATATAATTTATCAACTGAAAGTGGGCATGTTGGTGCATAAGAGAATGATTTCCATTCAGTAGCTTGTATGTAATTTTAATGTAATCTTGCTATTCTGCCCGAGGATCCCTTGGTGTCTGTAATATTGGTCTCAATTTCCTTGTGTAAATTAGAACTTCCACCTGAATTTATTCCTTGTTATGTTTGTCTGTACTAAAAAATTTGTCCTGATAATAATTCTATTTGGTCTTTTTTTTCTAATAATCTTACTGTATTCCATCTGCTCTTATTTAATCTTTCTTTCAACACTACCTTTGAATTTACTTCTTCTTCCTACTCCAGTAACCTACCTTTGGTTGTTCTGAACATGGTACATAATTTACACAGTTGTGTTGGTAATAGGACATTCATTTCAACAAAAAGTTACTTTTCAGTTGAAGAAATAATGGAAGATAAATTATATTAAAACTAAAATTTGATGAAGCAATGGTTCACAGTCTTTAAAAAAGTTTTGAATGTGATAAATACCACTTATGGCTGTTAATGTATATATTACTTGTGATTAAAATTTTGGCAGTTTGTCATTTTCAAGCAGCTTCCATTTTTCATGCCGTATTTACTCGAATCTAAGCCGCACTCGAATCTAAGCCGCACCTGAAAAATGAGACTCGAAATCAAGGAAAAAAAAATTTCCCGAATCTAAGCCACACCTGAAATTTGAGACTCGAAATTCAAGGGGAGGGAAAAGTTTTAGGCCGCACCTCCAAATCGAAACAAAGTTGGTCCATTGTAATATAAGACACAATTTAGGTCGAATGAATGACGATACAGCTACAGTAGTTTGGTTCGAGTCGTAAGCTTAGCAGTTAAGCTTTACCAGGTAGCCATTGCTATGCGCCAGGCGCTCCGTCCGTATTTATACGGGTACCCTTCCTTTTGCACGTGCTTCGTCTGGTTTGAATCGTTTGCTTATTTTGCTTTGATCTGATAAGTGTCGTTTTCTTTGTTATAGGTGTTTACGTCACTCTAACCTGAAAATGCATTACTGAACTGTGTCACGCTTGTTTGTCGCATTCTGATAGTGCGTGTTTACGGCCTGTCGCCGCTCGCGGCATGGCTTGCTTTTGTGCGCGCAACCGCCGCTTACAAAAAAAAAAAAAAAAGAGGAATCGTCTCATTAGCGAAACAATGGCAAGAGACTGCTATTTCTTGTTACTTACACCACTGCTTTCTTTGATAATGATAAGCAAGAACCAAATAATAGACTGCGTATGATAAATGATGTTCTGAACGAGAGTGTAGCGAAAATTTTTCTCCGTTTGAAAATCTTTGCAGGCGTCTCTTTAGTACATTACATTTTGCACAGAAATTAGAGTCATCTTAGATTTAAAAATCTAGTCAGTTGCCGTGCTTCATTTCTGACTGTATCACTATTAGGCATAAGAATAATACGAATATAAACATGACACGATACGTATACTCTTCCGCGTTTACTGTTGTCTCACTCTAGTTTCGTAGTTTATTAGGCAGACAGGATTTAAATTAGATAGCAGCAAACACGAAAGAATACATGGCAAAATGTTTATATTCGTATTATTCTTATGGTGAAGAGAATACTGCATGTGATTCACAATTCTTCAAGTTCCTATTAGCAACCATCTCTTCTCACAGGTAGGAAAAAATTCAGAACGTGGAGTTGGCCATATTGACAAACATCCCAGTCTTGCCAGTCGGATTTTCGTAGTACATTGAAATGCTGCTACATTCGAAGCTGAACAATTCGGAATTTGTATTTTCTTCGTTGGATAATGTATGAAAATACAGTGGTCGAAACTCGGGGCGGAGAAAAAAAAGCTCGTCTTCCACCTTTTCTTTTTAAATTTATTTACTGACGCAGAGGTTTTGGCGCCAGTATTTATCTTTGTGCCTACAAAGCATACCAGTGTAGCGCTACGTATATTCGACGGCAGGAGTTAGTTGTGGCGGCGCCTTTCAGCATTTTTCAGAACTTCCGCTTGGTTTGTACTCGATTCTAAACCGCAGGCGGTTTTTTGGATTACAAAAACCGGGAAAAAAGTGCGGCTTAGATTCGAGTAAATACGGTACTTGTCTGTGGGTTAAAATACATGCAGCAGAATAAATTGCAAGAAAATGCGAGATACCTGAAACAAACAAAACATCAAAATTGCAATTACGGATAGAGTTATCTTCACAACCGTGGTGGTATTTATCATGGTTGAAGCTAAAATTCCTTGAACAGCACAGAATAGTTAAAGCAAAACAAAGAAACAGTGATATGAAAAATGTCCATTTAATAAAAAACAGTAGATAATCAGTTACACACACAAAATGGTAATTTCTTACAAAACTATCAGAATAGGCTCAGTAGCAACTCAGAAACAATGGAAGGAATGGCTGGAAACTCACTCACACACACACACACACACACACACACACACACACACACACATGCAAAAGAAAATTAGATGGATTCTGTTAAGTGATAAGAAAACCAGAGCTACCAGAAAGTGGTAATTGCAAGAGGAAAACTGAGAATAAATGTGAAAAAAAATCAACAGCTGAATTTTGTGTTCAAAATTATTTGGCCCACATTGCTTACATGCATTGTTTATTAGGGGGGGGGGTGTAATAATAGCTGTTCCACCAGTACTCTCAACAACATATTCTCCAAAGTATGTAATTCTTTGGGAGGCTGACAAGTGCTAATTAATGAATCTTCTTGCACACAATCCAATGCAGTCTCCTCGAATTACATTGTGTGAACAAATCTTCTCAAGAACCTTGGCCAGCTCTCTATGGATCAAATGACACAGTTTCTCATATACTTTAATCAGTGCTGGATAGATTGTACTGACAAATAGTTGTTAAGAAAAATATTCAGTATGTTGTGCCATTTCTGTGTTAATGAACATTGAAGTTAGCCAGTCAGGCTGTGGCACATGAAAATTCAGGTAGCTGAACAGAAGTGTTATCAGTGAATGTGTTCTTTGTTTGGTTCCCTAAAACCAAAAAACTGAATGATACAAGAATTGGACATGGGACAGTAGTAAGGATCAAAACGGAGACAAAGGCTGAACAGTCTTTGCACTATCTCTATACTGTGAGAACACTGACACTAAGTGTATCTGGTGGGCCGCATAAATTTGCGCATGCAATGGCCTGACTGGCAAATTTCAGTGCTAATCAGCTCAAAAATGACACAATAAATTGAACTTTTTTCTTAACAATTATTTCTCAGCACACCTACCCTGCAACACCTACCTTACAAGCTTTTCAGACTGTTTCTGACCACCCTGTTTTATATATGATGACTAGTTTTGGTAACTCAGTAATCGTCATCAGTTATGAGTTATTATAAATCACAAAATGTAAACACCTTTTAAATAAAACAACTCATTCAGATGTTATGTTTTGTAGTGGATCATTAGAATCTGTCACAAAGCTAGTTCATTGAACTTTCTTTTAACTTCTTCTGACTGACTTATATTTCTTTAAAGGGTACTGGCAAATCACCATTTATGATTATTCAGGTTTGAAGATGAGTATTGTATAATTAAAACTGCTCCTAATATATTATATGTGACTAAGATTATGAAAATAAGCATTTTTCTCTATCTAGGCTGTTCTATTGAATTTTCTTTTAACTTATTCTGAGTGAGTTATATTTCTTTAAAGGATGCTGATAAATCACCATTTATTTGAAGATGAATACTGTATAATTAAAACTGCTCCTAATATATTATACAAGGGGAGGCCGCCAATTGTGAAATTCAGATTCGATTCATACTGCGCATAATAAAAGCTCATGGCCAGAGGTGTAGTGTGGCAAAGCACCAAGATGCACTTCTCAGCCATTGTCGAGAAAATCAACAGTTAAAAGAAACCGTTGCGGGAAATACTCTCTACGATTAATAATTTTCTACAGCATCGTGGCGCAGCGGTAAGCGCTCGGGTTCGTAATCCGAAGGTTGCCGGATCGAATCTCGCGCCGTGCAACTTTTTTGTATTGTTTGTTTTTTGTAATTCAAATGTACACACACACACACACACACACACACACACACACACACACACACACACACACACACACACACACACACACATATAACTTACCAAACGAAAGCGTTGGTACGTTGATAGAGACAATAACAAACACACACACAAATTTCAAGCTTTCGCAACCCACGGTTGCTTCATCAGGAAAGAGGGAAGGAGAGGGAAAGACGAAAGGATGTGGGTTTTAAGGGAGAGGGTAAGAAGTCATTCCAATCCCAGGAATGGAAAGACTTACCTTGGGGGGAAAAAGGGACAGGTATACACTCGCGCGCACACACACACACATATCCATCCGCACATATACACACATAAGCAGACATCTGTAAAGGCACCATCAACAGAACAGGCTCTACTAATGGTATACTACGCCTTCCACATCGCTGGCAACATCTTCTACACAATGCTGGTGCCTACTTTGAAAGACAGTAACAGGTGCAAACATGTAACTCTTTTGTATTGGTTGTGAATAAATAGTTGACACTACTTAAGTTCCAACTCTCGTACTTTAGCCAATCACTGTACCTTTGTCAGCTAGGTAGTCATGTGTAAGTCAGGTTATGTTATACATAGTGTACCATATTTGTTGTCGTTGTTGTTGTTATTGTTGTTGCCGTGGTCTTTAGTCCAAAGACTGGTTTGATGCATTTCTCCAGGCTAATCTATTCTGTGCAAGCCTCTTCACCCCTGCATAACTACCAGAACCTACATCCATTGGAATGTAGTTACTGTGCCTTGCTCTCGCCCCTGCAATCCTTGCCTTCCACACTTCCTTCCATTACCATACTGATGATTTCTTGATGTCTCCTGATGTTTCCTATCAACAATTCACATTTTATTCAAACTGAGCCATATTTTTTTTTTCTTTTTTTTTCTGAATTTGAATCATTATTCAATCCACCCATCTAACCTTCAGCATTTTTCTATAGCACCAAATTTCGAAAGATTCTATTCTCTTGTTATCTGAACTGTATATTGACCACATTTTACTTCCAAACAAGGTTATCTACCAGACAACTACTTTTAGAAAAGGACAGTAACTGGTGCAAACATGTAACTCTTTTGTATTGGTCATGAATAAATAGTTGCCACTATTTAAGTTCCAACCCTTGTATGTAGAAGTATGAATGTCTTTATGCTGATGAAAGTCATAAAGGTACAAACGATATTGCACAAATATAAGGGAAACATAGTGGCTTACTGTGATGTTGCAACAGCTGTAAGGGTGAAAGGTGTGGAAAAATATGTAGGCCTTGGTGGGTGTCAGTTCAGTGTGTGATATATGTACATATATAACTATAGCCCAGACATTGAAGGTTATTGATTTATGTTGAAGGTTATTGATTTTTACATGAGTGTAATATATCACAAGAGAATGTTTCTTTGAAGTTATTTGGATTAGTAGTCTATCTTATCGGTGGTTAAGGTAACATGCTTCTGGACTATGGTCATAATCTTAGAGAGAGAATGAAATCTAATGGAGAGCTTTACTGTGATTGTTTGTAGATCATTTCCAAGAGAATTGAGCACATTTTCCAAGAGTGCATGACAGTGTGTTTTGGATAGCAAGTGTGACAGCTGTCAAAGTATGATTTTGTTGGCAACTTCACTTTGAATTTCACTGTGAGAGATTTTTTAAAAACATATTGTATTTCATGTAGTTGGGTTCTTAGCAATACTCCAATTTAATTTCTCTCAGTTATTCATTGCATGGAGTTTCTTTACAGATCCTGGAGTGGGTGAAATATTTGAAATACCTCAAGATCATTTATGTATTTGCAAACCAGCAACACAGTAAGTGTATTGTGTATGTAACTAAGACTGTGTTTTGTTATTTGTGCATTGTATTTACAATGTTTAAAATTTTGCAGGCATTCATTCCTGTACCAGAAGCTAGTAGATTTAACTAAGAAAGTCGAACAAACATATTGTACCATCATGGATTATTAGAGATTACTTGATTTTCCTTCTTAGGAAATGGACTAAAACTGAGTTTTCACTGCTGTGAGATTGTTGGTGTGTTTCACAAGTGGAAATTGAAAATATGTAAGGCTGTGTAATTTGTCAGACCAAATAATTAGTATATAATGTATATTAAAATTTTTCTGTAACTATGACATTTCTTCTTATCTTATGAAAAATATATAAACGTATCTATATCTACATTCTGCCACAGTGTTATTGTTTTACTGTCGATTATCCCCACCCCTCTCTCCTGCTGTTTTAACATTAGACACACAGTTTGTGGTTGTTTTGTGTTACATTATCAACATGAAAAAGTTGATTGTTTCTAAATAATTTCATAAATTATTGAAATATTTTGAAATTATTTTGCCCAGAGTGATAACCTGTGGAAATATACGGTTCCACCAATTAGTAGTCATTATTTTGCACATTGCCAAGAATGTAATCCACAGTAAAATCAGAGAATTTCATAAATTTCTAGGTACAGTCTCAGATTCTGCTGCATACATAAAACTCTTTCTTGAAGTCACTGTTTTTACCATTCCACTGTAAAATATTTTAAAATCACTACACTGAAACATTTCTATGTATGAGTGATTATCCTGTCGTCTATTATTAGCAATAAGCAATAGCATAATTTCATTCAGAACTGTATTTTTTGATTCTTTTATAATTGTGTTAATATTTTATATAAGAGATTCTAAAGATTGGTTCTGCACAAGACTTGCGGGGAAGTAAGAAAGTGTTTGTTGAAACTATTCATTTTGGCAATGAAGGTCAAACCAGGCAAATAGAAAGTGATTTTTCTTGATCAAATGCAACTTGAATATTTAAAGCTGAGTATGCCTCCTCCAAGCAATGACTTGGACTTCTATGTTAAGGAAATAAGAATTAAGAGAGTACTTTGCACACAGCTGGTGTAGCAATGGTGATCACTGAGACTAAAATAAAACTTATAAGGTGGAAGAGAAAGGTGTGAGGAGGGAGAAGAAGGGAGGAAGGGGGAAAGGTAGGTGGTGTGAAACTTTTAAAACAACGCTGTGGCAAAATACAATTCTGAGAATTGGAGTTAAACTGAAATGAAGAGTACTTTCCACCACAGTTTTTAGTTACGTTTTCCCACCCCTGAAAGGTTCACTTTCTTTTAATGATACTATTAACACTGCTACTGTAGGATGCTCTTTCCTGCTATAGTATGCACCCCCCCCCTCCCCCCACGGGTGCCTATGCCCTCAATTTTACCCTTATCCTTCTGTACAATAATTGTGGTGTTGTGACAGTGCCACGAGATTTAAAAGTGCCGCTACGTCAGTACGCGAACACGGCGATAGAGGCGCTCCGCAGCTCGGCCGAGCGCGGGAGCGCCACCTGGCTATGAACGGCGCCGGCCGCATGTCACGGCACGGCAGTCGAATGACAGATACGGAGTTAGTAGCATGTAACCCGCTAGTGTTTCTACTTTTGTATATCCACGCAAATTATTGGTGATTAAAGGTTATAACACTTTTTGGCGACGAGGTCGGATATTTTTTTTCCTGTGTTGTGGAATTGTGTGTTTGTGTCGGGGCAGACATGGAACAGCTTATGCAAGCGCTCATTGAACAACAAACACAGCTGACGGCTGCTATTCAGGCACAACAAACACAGCTGATGGCTGCTATTCAGGCGTTGTTGATGTCGCTTACTCATCGTCTGTCTTCCTCTTCTCCGCCTCCGTTCCCTCCTTACGACGAGGCCGCTGAAGACTGGGAGGATTATGAGAAGCGTTTGCGGCAACACTTCTTGGCTTTCGGCGTTGTCGACACTCCTATGTGTAAGTTGTTATTTCTATCTTGGATTTCCCCACGGATCTATCAGCTGCTATCTCAGTTAGCCCCTCTGCGGGAACCTGCCTCTCTGTCCTTCCAAGAAATGTGTGAATTATTGTCTAACTATTACCGAAAAAACACCCACATCGTTGCCACCCGCGTGGCGTTCTACCGGTGTCGTAAACAGCCCCATCAATCTTACCGGGCTTGGGCGGCGGAATTACACGGTCTGAGTAGGAAATGTCAGTTTGTCACGGACACTCATCATGAGTCTTATGCTGATTCAATGGTTCGGGACGCTATTCTACGGCTTGCTCCTGATAAAGAAGTTCGGCAACATGCCTTACAACTGCCAAACCCGTCGTTGTCGGAAGTTCTCAGCATCGCTCAATCTTTTGAAGTGTCTCACGCTGCTGGTGCGCAAATAGACGCGTGGTGTGATGTGGGCGCTGTACAGACCGCTTTCGACGCGGACAATTTGCCTGTTTCACAGGGGAACGACGATGTGGCGGCGGTTCACTCGCGTCAACAACGTCGCGTTGGGCCACCACGCTCGCAGCGAAAACAGCAACCACAGAAGCAGGTTCGTTCCGCAATTCCTTCTTGTCCACGTTGTTTCGTACAGCATGACAGGGCCGCGTGTCCAAAACGTTGGGCCACGTGTAATTCATGTAGGAAAAAAGGCCACATTGCTTCTGTGTGTCAGTCCCCCAAAGTTCCTGTCAACGAGGATGAGGCATCGGACACGGATGTTAACTGTGTGCTTTCTCAAACAAATAAGTTGTTTGTTACTGTTCGTGTTCTGGATAAAGACATTCGCATGCAAGTGGACACGGGCTCTGCAGTAACTCTCATTAATTCTCGCACGTATTTGGAGTTGGGCTCCCCTCCCTTGTCTCCCGTTACGCGAAAACTGAGAACTTATAATAAGCAGAAAATTCCTATCGTTTGCCAGTTTGATGCTTCCACTGCCTACAAGTCTGTTGTTGGGCCCCTCACGTTTTATGTGGTGGATCATGCGGGCACAGAAAATCTGTTCGGTTATGATGCTTTCCAGTTGTTCGGGTTCTCCATTGATGATGATGTGCACCTCATCTCTGAGGATATTCCATATCAACAACTGGATGGATTGTGTTCTGAATTCTCGTCCATGTTCTCTGCTGGTCTGGGTCGGGCCAAGGATTTTGAAGCCCACATTACTCTTAAACCTACAGCTCGCCCTAAGTTTTTCCGGGCACGCCCTATTCCGATGGCGTTGCGTGCGCCTGTCAAGGCTGAGATCGACAGGTTAACAGCTTCAGGGATTGTCCTTCCTGTTACCTCCAGCGAATGGGCATCGCCCATCGTGGTGGTTTCTAAACCGAACGGGAGTCTGCGATTGTGCGGTGATTTTAAAGCCACTGTCAACGCTCAGAGCCTCATTGACACTTATCCTCTTCCCCGTCCTGAGGAGTTATTTACCAAGCTCGCTGGGGGCCAGTTCTTTTCCAAACTTGACTTATCGGAGGCGTACCATCACTTGCCATTGGATGCGTCTTCCAAGGAATTTCTCGTCATCAACACTCCTTGTGGGTTGTATCAGTACCAGCGGTTACCATTTGGCGTCGCTAGCGCACCAGCCATTTTTCAGCAGTTTTTGGAACAGCTCACGGCTTCCGTTCCCGGCTGCATCAACTACCTGGATGACATTGTTGTCACGGGGGCCTCCACTGAGGAGCACCTTCGCAATTTGCGTTCACTGTTTTGGGTCCTGCATTCAGCTGGGTTGAAGTGCAATCTGGACAAGTCACAGTTTTTCCAACCCTCCATTGTGTATCTTGGTTTCCACTTGTCCCGTGAGGGTATACGACCTCTACGACAGGACGATGCGGCCATTACTGCTCTACCCCAGCCGTCTACGGTCAAAGAACTTCAGGCGTTTCTCAGCAAGGTTGCTTATTATCACAAATTCATTCCATCCGCGGCGACAGTGGCTCATCCTCTGCATCCGCTGTTACGCAAAAACGTTCCTTTCTGTTGGTCCGACGAGTGTGAGCAGGCTTTTGTCCGCCTGAAGACTCATTTGCAGTCGGAGCCTTGTCTTGCCACATTCCGTCCGGGTCAGCACTTGGTTCTGGCGACTGACGCGTCACAGTATGGCCTAGGGGCTGTTCACGCCCATCGGTATGAGGATGGGTCAGAACGACCCATCGCCTACGCTTCCAAGACCCTCAACGATGCCCAACGGCGTTACTCTCAAATCGAAAAGGAGGCGCTCGCTATCATTTATGCTCTGAAAAAAGTTCAGCGTTTTTCTGTATGGTTCTAAGTTTCACCTCATCACCGACCACAAGCCGCTGGTCTCTCTGTTCAGCCCCTCGGCGTCGCTTCCAGATAAGGCAGCTCACCGCCTGCAATGTTGGGCCTTATACTTGTCTCGTTTTCACTATGAGATTCACTATCGCCCCACGGCCCAGCACGCCAACGCTGACGCGTTGTCGCGTTTGCCGATGGGCCCCGACCCGGTTTTCGATCGAGATGAACTCCTATGTTTCCACATTGATGAGGAAGAACGTTGTGCGGTCGAGGGTTTTCCACTTACAAGTTCGCAGGTCGCGTCGGCTACTGCGCGGGACCCGGTCCTGCGTCAGGTGATCGGTTTTGTTCAACGGGGTTGGCCGGACAGGACCAAGGCCCGGGCATCGGATCCCCTTCGCAACTACCATGCCTTGCGCCTTCGTCTGTCTGTTCGTGAGGGTGTTGTTCTTCTGGCCACGGATGGCGCATCTCCACGGGTCATAGTGCCAGCCTCTCTTCGCAAAGATGTTCTCAAACTATTGCATGAAGGCCATTGGGGGATTTCTCAGACTAAGTCCCTGGCCCGCAGGCACGTTTATTGACCCGGTATTGATTCGGACATCGCCCACATGGTCGCTGCGTGTGGTCAGTGTGCTCAACAACTGGCTGCACCTCGTACTATGCCCTCTCCGTGGCCTGATCTGGCGCAGCCGTGGGAACGGGTGCACGCTGACTTTGCCGGCCCCTTCCTTGGCACTTATTGGCTACTGTTGATTGACCCCTTCTCGAAGTTTCTGTTTGTTGTTCGATGTCCGTCGCCCACCACTGCGGCGACGACGCTGGCTTTGTCCAAAATCTTTGCGCTAGAAGGTCTTCCATCCACGATTGTCACGGACAATGGCCCTCAGTTCTCTTCGCAGGCCTTCCGTGATTTTTGTACTGGACAAGGGATTCATCATGTTACAGCACCGCCCTTCCATCCGCAATCGAATGGGGAGGTCGAGCGCCTTGTCCGCACTTTCAAAAGCCAGATGAAAAAATTCCTTAGTGATTTGTCCACAGATGACGCTCTGTTGCAATTTCTGAGTTCTTATCGCTTCACGCCTCTGAGTGATCGCAGCCCTGCTGAACTCTTGCATGGCCGCCAACCGCGCACTCTACTGCACCTGCTTCACCCTGTCAGGCCTTGTACTGTGTCCCCTAGTGCGGGAAAATACCCGGTGGGTGCCGACGTGTGGGCACGGGGGTATGGATCTTGCCCTAAATGGATTCCAGGGGTGGTCCAGGCTCTTCGCGGCCGCTGGCTTTGTGAAATACGTACGGACGACGGCATGGTTGTTCGCCATTATGACCAGATGCGCCCACGAGTGGTGGCCACGCCGGTGCCACCGCCCCTTCTTTCGTCTCCACCAGCCCGAGAAGCCAGTCCTGTCGCTGCTGCCGAACTTCCGGGCGTGTTGCTGCAGCCGACGTTGCTACCGCTTCCGAGTACGCCGCAACCGGCCCCAGTCGCGACGCCGCCTTCTCCGGGACCCATCTCGCTGGGGCACACCCCCAGGTCCACGACACGTATGGATGCTATTCCGGAGTTTTCCCCCATCATCTCGTCCAGGAGGCACGTTCCACGCGCAAGCTTCCGTCCTGGAAATTTTCGACCATACTCTCGTGTTTCTCCGGGGGATCTTCTCGGGGCCTCCCAAGAGGCCATGGATGTCTCCGCACTGTCCGTGTCTCCACGGAAGTGAGTGAGTTTTTTTTTCAAGGGGGGAAAAGTGTTGTGACAGTGCCACGAGATTTAAAAGTGCCGCTACGTCAGTACGTGAACACGGCGATAGAGGCACTCCGCAGCTCGGCCGAGCGCGGGAGCGCCACCTGGCTATGAACGGCGCCGGCCGCATGTCACGGCACGGCAGTCGAATGACAGATACGGAGTTAGTAGCATGTAACCCGCTAGTGTTTCTACTTTTGTATATCCACGCAAATTATTAGTGATTAAAGGTTATAACATGTGGATTCTTTATTTTCTGAAATTTAGCTGTATTACGTTTGAAAATTACAATTTCAATAATAATTAAATGGAATCAAAGTAATCCTTAAAATGGTTATTTATAAGAAGAAGATATCTGTATACGTTCAAATATTTGTTTTTTATTTTCATTATTTGTTTGAGCTACTCTGTGTGTGGTGTGCAACAGAAGTTCCACAGCAGAAATCTCTGTCTCACAAACAAGTGATGCCTGGAGCTACCAATGCTGTATGGAGTGCCAAGTAAGACTTCAGAGTATGCTGTACCCATTACTTCCATGAATGTGCAAGACAAAAACGCACAACAATCTATGTAAAGCAGATAGTATGAGCTTAGGTACTGCTGAAACAGGATGTTTGTACTCACATTTCTGTAATATAAGTCCTTCAATATTCAAGTAATAAAATAATTATTTTATTCAGTGAACATCAGAAGAATAACGAAACATTAAAACACTGTTAATGTGGATATTTCTATTGAAATGGTTGAAAAGCAAAACTGCAGCAATTGGAGAAATAATTTAAAAAAAGGCTGAAGAAGATTGACTACAATGGATATTACATGGTTGTGAGTTTTGAAAACTCAAGAGAGGAAGTGACATAATGCATATTTACGATAAAACATTACAAAGGGCCATATACATTATTATGCATTTGTTTATTTGCTGTCTTTGCAGTAGTAAGTCATAAAATAATTCTTATACAGTATATACTGATATTGCTCAATAGCTTATATTTATGAGATGGAACAGAAAACCATATTATCTGCTATGTGTATAGAGGCTAGTGTTGCAACATTGCTATTGCAGCATAGCCAGCCTAACTTTATGTAATGTGAACTGTCAAGTGCAATGTTTTGCCGGTGCATGTATAAGTGACAAGGGTGTCTTGGAGGCATCGCTGGTGTTGGATGTGGGGTAGGGACTAATAGAGATTGACATGAAGAGGGTTACAGAATCGAAGTATTCTATGTGGTTCAGAAAAGCTGGTGGGGGAGGGGGATGGGAGAGGGGGGGGGGGGGTGCAGATGGCACAGGTTGTGAAGCAGCCATTGAGTAGAGCATATTGTGCTCAGCATTGTATTCTGACACGTGAACCAGACAAGTACTTGGGGATTCTGGATGGCTTTCAAGGGTTCCTTGAACCAGACAAGGACTTTGAGAGACTGGCCGGCTTGGAAGGGTTACTATGGATGGACCATAGTTATGTCACCATTTGCAGCCGATGACTATGCTGTAGAGTTGAAGTTGGTAGCTCATTGGGAGAGGTAAGTGTTTGAGAGGTGGAAGGCCATGGTTGTGAGCCATTGGTGTATGGAGAGGTGGTGTCATCGGTGATGGGTAGGGATCAAGGTGGTAATGTGGGAGAGTTGGTTGAGAGACAATGAAGAGAGCAGTTTGTGTGTTTGATATGAGAGGCTAGGCTGTGAGCAGTGAGTTGGAGGTGTTTGTCAACAAGAGCTGAGAGTCTTACAATGGCAGTAAAATAACCAGCTACAAGGTGGTATCCAGAATGGTTAGGTTTGTAAATCTACAGAAAGCATGTAGAAGAAGAGCAACCAGCTACAAAACGTCAAAGTCCATCTGAAACACTAACAATCCCTTTCCATGAGGGCAATACCCCTAAGTAAGAACTGTCCAATGAACCCGCCCTGCACATTGTACTCCAGTCATGTCACAGGCATATCCTATACTGTCACAGGCAAGGCCAGCTGTGACAGCAGTCATATTATATACCAGCTTCGCTGCAACTTCTGCACAGCATTTTATGTGGGCTTGACCACCAATCAGCTGTCCACCCAACTCAGTGGCCATTTTCAAACTGTAGACAAGAGTTGAATTGTGACTGCCCAATGTTGGGACATTCCACTGAGCACAACACGCTCAACCTCAGTGCCTGCTTCACAACCTATGCCATATGGATCCTTCCCAACACGTCCTGTGATCCCATAATCATCTTAGCTTCTATCTCTGTTAACTGCTGACCCACTCCCAGTTCTGCTCCTACCCCATGGTCTTAACTTCACTCAATATGCACTCACACCCTCCTCTCTGCAGTCTCCCTTTTTTCTGTAATACATCTCTCTCCAAAGCCAGTGCTGTTAGCTTTGAAGAAGGGTTCATTTGCAAGATAAGCAACATTTTCAGTCTTGTTTATTTGTCTTTTGACGACTTGACACTTTGACTATACACTGAGTTGTTTCCTTTACTCAATTCATTAATTACATTCCAAAAAGGACTTACTATTACCAGTGTAGAACATCTTGAGATTTATACATATTTAGGGGTAATATTAACAAGTGATATTATCAGATCTGAGTGAATGACTTAGATTAGATTAGTACTTGTTCCATAGATCATGAATATGACACTTTGTAATGATGTGGAACGTGTCAGGTTAATAAAAGGTGTCTATACAAGATATTACATTAGACAAAATATTACATGACACTCAATTTTTTGTGTGTGTGTGTTTGGGGGGGGGGGGGGGGGAGCCACTTACTATATCCAAAAATTCATCTAATGAGTAGAAAGGAGTTGCCATTAAGAAATTCTTTTAATTTACTTTTAAATGCTATATGGCTATCTGTCAGACTTCTGATGCTATTAGGTAAGTGACCAAAGACTTTTGTGGCAGTATAATTTACCCCCTTCTGAGCCAAAGTTAGATTTAACCTTGAGTAGTGAAGGTCATCCTTTCTCCTAGTGTTGTAGGCATGTACACTGCTATTACTTTTGAATTTGTTCGGATTGTTAATAACAAATTTCGTAAGTATATATATATATACCTTCAGCCCCACTCCCAGATTCAACCAAACAGCCCTCGTCAAAGATTTATTGTCCTACACTCGTACTCTCTGCTGGAAGTATCACTTTGCCACGAAGAAAAATGATCCTAATCCTACTCCTAATGATCCAACTCCCCAAGACACTATCCAAATTGAACCCTGCCTGGAACAGTTCCGTCCTCCGTCGCAGCGGGACCCACCTCCTCTTCCTCAAAATCACCCTCTCCAAACCTTCCAGGAATTTCTGACTTCCAGCCTTGCATCTCAATCCTTCTTAAAAAACCTTAATCCTACTCCCAACATCACCACTGCTGAAGCCCAGGCTATCCGTGATCTGAAGGCTGACCGATCCATCGTCATTCTTCCGGCGGACAAGGGTTCCACGACCGTGGTACTTGATCGTCGGGAGTATGTGGCTGAGGGACTGCGTCAGCTTTCAGACAACACCACATACAAAGTTTGCCAAGGTAACCCCATTCCCGATGTCCAGGCGGAGCTTCAAGGAATGCTCAGAACCTTAGGCCCCCTGCAAAACCTTTCACCTGACTCCATCAACCTCCTGACCCCACCGACACCCCGCACCCCTACCTTCTTCCTAAAATCCACAAACCCAATCATCCCGGCCGCCCCATTGTAGCTGGTTACCAAGCCCCCACAGAACGTATCTCTGCCTACGTAGATCAACACCTTCAACCCATTACATGCAGTCTCCCATCCTTCATCAAAGACACCAACCACTTTCTTGAACGCCTGGAATCCTTACCCAATCTGTTACCCCCGGAAACCATCCTTGTAACCATTGATGCCACTTCCTTATACACAAATATTCCACACATCCAGGGCCTTGCTGCGATGGAGCACTTCCTTTCACGCCGATCACCTGCCACCCTACCTAAAACCTCTTTCCTCATCACCTTAGCCAGCTTCATCTTGACCCACAACTTCTTCACTTTTGAAGGCCAGACATACCAACAATTAAAGGGAACAGTCGTGGGTACCAGGATGGCCCCCTCGTACGCCAACCTATTCATGGGTCGCTTAGAGGAAGCCTTCTTGGTTACCCAGGCCTGCCAACCCAAAGTTTGGTACAGATTTATTGATGACATCTTCATGATCTGGACTCACAGTGAAGAAGAACTTCAGAATTTCCTCTCCAACCTCAATTCCTTTGGTTCCATCAGATTCACCTGGTCCTACTCCAAATCCCATGCCACTTTCCTTGACGTTGACCTCCACCTGTCCAATGGCCAGCTTCACACGTCCGTCCACATCAAACCCACCAACAAGCAACAGTACCTGCATTATGACAGCTGCCACCCATTCCACATCAAACGGTCCCTTCCCTACAGCCTAGGTCTTCGTGGCAAACGAATCTGCTCCAGTCCAGAATCCTTGAACCATTACACCAACAACCTGACAACAGCTTTCGCATCTCGCAACTACCCTCCCGACCTGGTACAGAAGCAAATAACCAGAGCCACTTCCTCATCCCCCCGAACCCAGAATCCACCACAGAAGAACCACAAAAGGGCCCCACTTGTGACAGGATACTTTCCGGGACTGGACCAGACTCTGAATGTGGCTCTCCAGCAGGGATACGACTTCCTCAAATCCTGCCCTGAAATGAGATCCATCCTTCATGAAATCCTCCCCACTCCACCAAGAGTGTCTTTCCGCCGTCCACCTAACCTTCGTAACCTGTTAGTTCATCCCTATGAAATCCCCAAACCACCTTCCCTACTCTCTGGCTCCTATCCTTGTAACCGCCCCTGGTGTAAAACCTGTCCCATGCACCCTCCCACCACCACCTACTCCAGTCCTGTAACCCGGAAGGTGTACACGATCAAAGGCAGAGCCACATGTGAAAGCACCCACGTGATTTACCAACTGACCTGCCTACACTGTGATGCATTCTATGTGGGAATGGCCAGCAACAAACTGTCCATTCACATGAATGGACACAGGCAGACAGTGTTTGTTGGTAATGAGGATCACCCTGTGGCTAAACATGCCTTGGTGCATGGCCAGCACATCTTGGCACAGTGTTACACCGTCCGGGTTATCTGGATACTTCCCACCAACACCAACCTATCCGAACTCCGGAGATGGGAACTTGCTCTTCAATATATCCTCTCTTCCCGTTACCCACCAGGCCTCAATCTCCGCTAATTTCAAGTTGCCGCCACTCATACCTCACCTGTCATTCAACATCATCTTTGCCTCTTCACTTCCGCCTCGACTGACATCTCTGCCCAAACCCTTTGTCTTTAAATATGTCTGCTTGTGTCTGTATATGTGTGGATGGATATGTGCGTGTGTGCGAGTGTATACCTGTCCTTTTTCCCCCTAAGGTAAGTCTTTCCGCTCCCGGGATTGGAATGGCTCCTTACCCTCTCCCTTAAAACCCACATCCTTTCGTCTTTCCCTCTCCTTCCCCTCTTTCCTGAGGAGGCAACAGTTTGTTGCGAAAGCTTGAATTTTGTGTGTGTGTTTGTGTTTGTTTGTGTGTCTATCGACCTGCCAGCGCTTTCGTTCGGTAAGTCACATCATCTTTGTTTTATATATAATAGAGGGAAACATTCCACATAGGAAAAATATATCTAAAAACAAAGATGATGTGACTTACCAAATGAAAGTGCTGGCAGGTCGACACACACACAAACAAACACAAACATACACACAGAATTCAAGCTTTCGCAACAAACTGTTGCCTCATCAGGAAAGAGGGAAGGTGAGGGAAAGACGAAAGGATGTGGGTTTTAAGGGAGAGGGTAAGGAGTCATTCCAATCCCGGGAGCGGAAAGACTT
The DNA here is from genome assembly GCF_023898315.1 of Schistocerca nitens. Lineage (NCBI taxonomy): Eukaryota > Metazoa > Arthropoda > Insecta > Orthoptera > Acrididae > Schistocerca > Schistocerca nitens. The sequence continues at coordinate 694,702,604 of NC_064614.1, read as the reverse complement.
ACCTTAGGGGGAAAAAAGGACGGGTATACACTCGCACACACACACATATCCATCCACACATATACAGACACAAGCAGACATATGTCGGGTGTGATAGCTATACTTGTATCATCGGCAAAAAGTACCAGCTTTGCATCTTCGTGAATATAGAATGGCAAGTCATTAATATATATTAAGAACAGCAGAGGACCCAAGACCAAACCTTGCGGCACCCCATTCTTGATTGTTCCCCAGTTTGAGAAATCACGTTTCTTGCATATTATGTGAACTGTTTATTTCAAGTTTCTGCACTCTTCCAGTTAGGTATGATTTAAACCATTTGAGAACTGTTCCATTCATACCACAGTACTTTAGCTTATCTAGAAGTATTCCATGATTTACACAATCAAAAGCCTTTGATAGATCAGCAAAAATCGCAATGGGTGACTTCCGGTTACTCAGAGCATTTAATATTTCATTAGTGAAAGTATATATAGCATTTTCCGTTGGAAAACCCTTCTGGAAACCAAACTGACATTTTGTTAAAACTTTATTTTTACAAAGGTGTGAAGCTATTCTACAATACATTACTTTTTCAAGAATGTTGGATAAGCCAGTCAGAAGAGAGATTGGGCGGTAGTTGTTGACATCAGATGTATCCCCTTTTTTATGCAGTGGTTTAACAATGGCATACTTCAGTCTATCTGGGAAAATACCCTGCTTCAGAGAGCTATTACATATGTGGCTAAGAATCCCACTTATTTCTTGGGAACAAGCTTTTATTATCCTGCTGGAAATGCCATCAATTCCATGTGAGCTTTTATTCTTGAGAGAGTTTATTAACTTCCTAATTTCAGAAGGAGAGGTGGGTGGAATTTCAATTGTATCAAATGGTGTGGGTAAGGCCTCTTCCATTAACTGCATTGCTTCTTCTAATGAACATTTAGATCCTATTTTCTCTACAACATTTAAAAAAAATGATATTCAAAATGTTTTTGAATTCCGGCTTCTTGTTTATCAAGTTTCCATTCACTTTGATGGTGATGCTGTCATCCTGTACTCTTGGTTGTCGTGTCTCCCTTGTAATAATATTCCAAATTGTTTTGATTTTGTTATCAGAGGTATTAATCTCAGATACAATGCACATGCTTGTGAACTTTTTAATAACCTTTCTTAATGTAGCACAATAGTTTTTATAATATTTGGCTGTTTCTGGGCTATTACCCTTTCTTGTTGGTAGATACAGTTCCCTTTTGTGGTTACAAGATATTTTTATTCCTTTAGTAAGCCAAGGTTTGCATGGTTTCTTATAATTAGATTTAACTACTTTCTCGGGGAAACAGTTTTCAAATTCTCTTACAAGTGTATCATGAAATAAGTTATATTTTAAATTAGCATCGGGTTCCTTCTTCACCTCATCCCAGTCTAACTGCTGAAGATTTTCTCTGAAATTTCTAATTGTTGAGTCATTAATTGAACGCACAACTTTGGAGGGTAGTTTTGAATTACTGAATGGAGTTTTGTCATATACTGATTTGTAGGGAGGGTTCTGGGAAAATGCAGTGCATATGTAAAAAAAATCACATACAAAACTCTAGTGCCACCAATTATAGAGTATTATTCCTGTTTTTGCATTCTTTATGAGGTAGGTGTGACAACAGGCATCAATTGAATTTAGAGATTTGCTGGTGGGATTTAAACAGTTTGATGTAGTCCATACAAAATCATAACAGAAATGCTTGGTAAACAACAGTAATCTTTGGAAGAAAGACAATTTAGCTCTTGTGAAACCTTATTGTGTAAATTTAGAGAACCAGAATGTGAAGAAGTGACCATTATGCTGCCAGCACTTTGTATGTTATGTGGGGATCAAAGGAATAAGATAAAAGAGATTAGTGCACTTACACAGGCATAATAATTATATAGATTTTATTCTCTTTAGGCCATTACAGCAATTGACAATGTCAAATGAAGATACAATTTACAAGACAGTGTGATAAAGTATTGACTACTGAAATATTTTAGCTTATATTACAATAAATGTACAGTGGGTCATCTATTGGATTACTGCATTTTACAGTTGAAGAATTCATTAATGTCATAAAACGGGTGGGCAATTAACCATTCATGCAGTCTTCCTTTGAGGAAGATCCTGTATAGCATGTGGCAGTTTATTAAATAATTTGTGCCTTGTGACTTCATAGCTATTTATTGATTTTGATAATTTGTGGTAAGGTGTGTATATGTGTTTGATGTCTTGTATTGTAACAATATACATTTTCTCTACATTTCACATCTTGTAGGTTCTTCTTCATATAGATTAAGACTTTGTATATATAAGGGTTTAGTACTGTCATAATTTTTTGTTCAGTAAATAAGGGTTTGCAGTGAGCCTTATGTGAAGTATTTGTAATTATCCTAATGGCTTTCTTCTGCAATAATAGGATGTCATGTATGTGACTACAATTACCCCTCAAGATAAAGCCATAGGATATTATACTTGGGAAAAATGCAAAATAAGATGATCTGACATATGTTTCAGGTACACAATTTCTGAGTTGTCTTAATAAATAAATTACTCTAGATAGCTTATTACTAATATAGTTTGCATGTTGGCCCCAGGATAACTTTTCGTCTAAATAAACTCCCAGGAATTTAACAGAACTAGGGTCATCAGATAGTGGCTTGTCCCTTAGAGTGAAGATTATCTGCTGAGTTTTATTTTCATTTAGCAAGAAACCATTTGGTCTGAACCAATATGCTGATTGAGTGAGCATATTTTCAGCACAGGTTTCATGATATTTAAGATTGTTACTGCTATGTAGAAAAGTCGTATCGTCTGCATACAATACAGTGGTGGATCTGACAAACGAGGGGAGGTCATTGATCATTATCAGAAACAGGAAGGGGCCCAGTACAGATCCCTGAGGCACACCTACTTTATCATTTTCTATGTTTGACATTTTCTTACCAGCACAAACTACCTGTTTACGGTTATTGAAATAAGCTTTTAATAGTCTGAGACTGTTTCCTTTGATGCCTTAGAATTCTAGTTTCTCTAGTAGTGGTGTGTGCTCAACACAGTCGAAGGCCTTGCTTAGGTCATAAAATGAGACCTGAGCAAAGCCTTTGTCCTCAAAAACTTAATGAGGATGTAACTGACTACCATGTCGATTGCATCAATGGTCGACAGATTTTTCCTAAACCCATATTGTGTAACATTAATTATTCCTAGGTTCTCAAAGTGAGATGATTATTGTTGGTACATGATGGATTCTATTACCTTGGAGAATGCGGGTACTATTGAAATAGGCCTGTAACTAGATGGAGAGTCTTCATCTCCCTTTTTGTATTCTGGGATGATCCTAGACAGTTTTAATTCATCAGGAAAATATCCCTCAAGTAAGCACTTGTTTATGCAGTGGGTTAAAGGGTACAGAATGCAGTCACACACATTTTTAGCAGGTTGCATGATATGTCATATATACCTAAGCTATCAGATGATTTCAGTTGTTTTATGACCACTTGTACAAATCTAGGCGATACTTCGAAGATTAGCATGCTTGTGTTTAGTGACTGTCCACCCCAATTTTGAGAGAGTAACTCTGGTGGACTAATGTGTAGTTTGATAATTGTATCTCCTATTTCTTTCACTGAATTCATAAAAAAAGTCATTGAGTGTTAGAGGTGGGATATTAATTTTGTCTTTTTTAGTATCTGTGGCAGCTTTGTTAATAATTTTCCAAGCAGTTTTGCATTTATTGGTAGAATTATGTATGCTGTTGGCATTGTAGGTTTTTTTTTTTTTTTTTGGCTTGCAGGATGGCTTTTTTGTATTCATTCCTGCATGCCACATAGGCTGATTTGGCATAGTCAGACATCATACTATTGTATATGTTGTTCAGTAACAAAACTTTTTTTTAGATCTGTCAGGTGTTTAGTGTACCACGTATTTTGTCTGTTTTGAGATCTGGATTTGTGCGTTATTTTGATTTTCTTTATGTGAATACTATGGTTGAATAGGGTCAAGAATGCATTAAAAAATCTATCAAATATTATTTTGGCTGGCAGGTCATTACTTGATGTGTAATGTCCATCGACACTACAATGACCAAACCAGTCTCTGTCAGCAAGGGAATTACAAAATGTGTTAATGTTATCCTCAGTTACGGGTCTGGTAATCACAACTGTTGGGACAGGTCTGTTTGTATTGCTCCTATCGAGGGGAATTTTACTTGCATAATTTAGAGATACAGATTCATGGTCTGATAATGGAAACACTACAACTTCGCATGTGTTTTCAGTGGTCTTGAAGTTTACAAAGATGTTATCTAAACATGCTTTGTTTCTTGTGGGCCTGTTATTGACATGATGTAAATTGTATTGTCTTATTAAGTTTTCCAGTTCTGCAACTCTATCCTTACATTTAGTAACATCAAAATCAGCATTCGAATCACCTTCTATTGCAGTATCATAGTGTAGCCGTTTAGTATTACTTAATTCACTCAGTAGCATGTCCATTTTTTCTAAAAATGTGTTAATGTTTCCCTTTGGTGATCTGTACGTGGATACTACTATTAGCTTATGACTATTAATGATTATACCCGTCACTTCAAAGTGCTGTTCATCACACAAGGAATTTAGGTCAAGTTTGGTTATTGTCCAATTGAGTGACCGGTTGGTATAAATTGCCACACCATCTCTAACATGCTCTTTCCTACAGTAGCTATTTACTACTAAAGTTGTCAAATTTGGTAACTGCAAGTTCCTTTTCATTAGCCCAGTGTTCACTCAGATAAAAAATATCCAACCGGTTCTCAAGACCAAACTCGTTCTTTATCTTTCAGTCATTGAACGTTAAGGTAACATATTTTAAGATCTACACTCTTATTGCTTACACACTGAACTCTATGGTCATTGGTTTTCAAACCTTTTACAAGGCTTATCTTTTGGATTTCTGCCTCCTGTCCTGTTGCCTTTTACTAAAAAATTGTTCACTTGGAGTGGTAGCACATCTACTGTTGTATGCCTACTCTTCCCTCCTTGTGATGATATTGCAGGTGAGGCTGCTATTACAGGAATTGATGGAACTGCTGTTATGGTGTGTGGAGGCACTGTTGTGGCATCTGGTAACTGTGGAGATGTGGTTGTTGCTTCTTCTTTTGCTGCTGTTGAATCTTGCTGATGAAGTGTGATAGGCGCTGCTGCTGCTGCTGCTGCTAATGCTGCTGCAGGCATTGTTGTGGCAACTGCTGACTGTGGAGATGTGGATGTTGCTTCATCTTCTGCTGCTGTTGAATCCTGTAGATGAAGTGCATTAGGTACTGCTGCTGCAGCATTTGTTATGTGTGAAGATACAATTGTTGTTTCCATCTCTACTGCTGCTTTAGAAGTAACCATTTCTTCAGGCTCTACTTGCATCAAGGAAGGAACTGGAAGAGCAGCAGTTACTTCTTGGTTGTCAGATGCTTTCAGTATCATGCTGATGCTTTGGCACAGAATCTTCTTGCCTCTGTTTTTAAGGTGCGCGCCATGTCTCGTGTAACAGTCTCTTTGCAAGGAGTCTAGACTTATAAAATATGCATTTTGGCAGGCCCTGCGAATCTTGTATGCCTGTTTGCTTTTAGGATTTCCACGTTCACACATGACCATTCCAAAAGGTCATGCCTATGTGGAATTCTGACTACAAAAACTGATTTCTCTTCTGTTGAATTTAGTATTGCCTTAAGGTTTCGTGTTGCACTGTGAAGATTATTTTTGTAAACATTATTGGCTCCAGCTTTGAAGACAATATGATGATCATTTTCGGTTTCTATGTTTCTAACGAGTTCTTGAATGGGTGCACCTGGTTTGACAATACTAGCTGCTTGTATACAATGACTGTAACGTAGTATTTTTGCAGTTTCATGTCCATGGCTATCAGAGAATATTTTCACTTTGATATTGTCTTCGCATTTATTGCAGAAGTTTCTGCTCATGTGCTTGTCACTATATGGATTTGGCATGTTGTTATTGTCACAGTTCTCTGTGGATTCCACATTTATATCTGAATCTAGTTCATGAAAACGGTTATTTGTAGCACAGGATTTCTACAGTCACTAGGTTTCACAAGACCAAGCCTTTTTGGCCCAGTAAACATTTGTTGCCATGTTGTTTCTGCCTTTATATCCATTTCAGAGCACTCGTTTATTGTAGGTAGGACAATGAAACTGGTTTTATTGCTGCAGTTCATTCCATTCGTTGTATTTATCAGCTTTTCGCTACTTTCTTCCGTGATCATGCTAGTCCTGTGCTCCCAGTTCTGTATTTTATTTGCTTTGGCGATCGGGATATTACGCGCCTTTTTCAGTTCGGCATTTTCCTTTTCTAAATGCATAATGTCCCGCCTTAGTACATCTACAATTAATTGCAGACCTGATACACATTCACTTAGCGTCACTATTTCACTGTTATAATTTACGTATGTTCCACTTTTCACCTGGTCAGTGCAGATGTATGTGTAGTTTAATCACTTCAGGCTTAATGTATGCAACCAGTGACATTAATGAAACAGTGCCATAGTACACACTGGAGAAAATAAGTTTCAGATGGTGCTTCCTTGAACAGAATCTTCCCAAGTACGGTACCTATACAACTATCTCCACTTCAGAAACTTCCTAGCAGGTTGACTGTGTGCTAGACGGAGACTCAAACTCAGCACTTTTATCTTTCCTGGGCAAGTACCCTACCAACTGAGCTACCCAAGCACAACTCACAACCTGTCCTCATAGCTTTGCTTCCGCCAGTACCTCATCTTCTACCTTTCAAATTACACAGAAGCTCTCCTGTGAAACTTGCAAGACTAACACTGGTGGAAGCTAAGCTGTGAAGACTGCTTATGAGTCATACTTTGGTAGCTCAGTCAATAGGCCACTTGGCCGCAAAAGGCAAAAGTCTTGAGTTCTAGTCTCTTTCTGACACACGGTTTTAATCTGCCAGTAAGTTTCATGTCAGCAAACACTCTGCTGCAGAGTGAAAATTCTACTTTGGATACATCCCTCAGGCTGTGTGTGGCTAATCCATGTCTCTGCACTATCCTTTCATCTGGGAGCGCTAGTCTTGCAAGTTTTGTAGGAGAGATTCTGTGAAGTCTGGAAGGTAGGAGACAAGGTATTGGCAGAAGCAAAGCTGTGGGGGCGGGTTGTGAGTTATGCTCGGGTAGCTCAGTCAGTAAAGCACTTGCTCGTGAAAGGCAGAGGTCCCAAGTTTGAGTCTCGGTCCAGCACAAAGTTTTAAGCTGCCAGGAAGTTTCATATCAGTACACACTCTGCTGCAGTTTGCCTAAGAGATGATGGTGCTGCTATGCTATGTCTGTCATCCACAGTGCTGCTGATATGATTGCTTGTGGATAGGAGTGACCACCTTCCTGTTCAAATCCCAAATTCTTACAACACAGTCTTAACTACATTAAATAGTGGAATTTATAAATAACATCACTTAATAATAATTATAAGTTCAAAAAATGTTCAATTTATTTGCCATGTATATGTATGTACATTCCTATACTGGTTAAAAGAAAGTTTGATTAGTGATATAAATATGGCTATCAGCAGAAATAAAATGTTCTTTCTACATGTAAAAGAATCAAGGTTGACACACTGTCTTTTTTTTCCTTTTTTGTTACTCATTCATTGACTCTGGTTTTATGAAGTTCACAACTTGATGCACCACTCCAGATTATTAAAGAAAAGAATCAAATTTTCAACTGTAATTTCTGCTAATGGAGCTGAAATCAGACACCAATACTATTTCAAAAAAATATTGAAGTCCAAATTATGCTTCATGCCTTCAAAATATAAATATCGAGCTCAGGTGTTCAAAAAATTTTGAAAGTCCACTGTGCGAAATGCACACAAAAATTTAAAAGTCCTCATCACATGCAGGAGAAATCACCTCTCAGACATTAATCCTGTCTCAAAACCGTTGGGAAAACTCCTATCCTGACATATTTTGTGGACGTCTTTATATAGGTGAAGCCCTTCCCCATCTTACCAATGTTCAGAAGCTACTAACTACATTTGAAACTCATCTTTTTAAATTCTCATTGTGCAGACCAATTTATAAAATTTGTGTATCATTTGGAACATGCTTAAAAGATGCATAATACTATGCATCATGGTCATCTGTATCATAACTGTTACATGCAGTATCCTTGCTGAAAGGTGTACATCAACCACTTGTAATTATTAAATAATTGAAGAAATAAAATTTGGCATACAGCTTACAGGTACAGCAAATATTATATATTGATTTTGATAGTCATATTACTAGCTCCATAGAGGTACTTTTTTAATTTAAATGGTAATTTAAATTAAAAAATTCATTAAAAAGTATTGTAAATCTAATTATTCTGCTGTATAAATTGAAGTCTGTTTAGACATATAGATGTATTTTGGACAGATGCTAATTGATGATGTATTTGGTGTACCATGTGTAATGTGCCATAATTATTTATTTATTAGTAGTGTTGTAATGTGGTTTTATGGCTTTCATTTACATCTTCATTCAGTTACATACTGTTGGCTATGCCAATCAGTTTCACTTTGACTCCTTTTCAGGTGACCTCTTGGTCAGCATGTAATGAAAAGTATTGGGAAGTGATGCCAGAATTACTAATCTTGATTAATGAACTTCTCTGTGTGTATGCAAATTTTTAATTGTACATCTTACAGAAAGAGATCTTTCTCTTGATATGTTCTCCTCGTTGAAATCTCTAAAATTGTGAGTATCTTAACTGCATTGGATAAAGGCAGTTTAAAACTGTGCGCTGGACCTGGACACAAATCCAGAAACTTGCCTTTCACAGGCATTGCTTTTACCAACTGAGCTGTCCAGGCACAACTCGCAGCTCATCTTCATAGCTTCTGGTATACCAGTGTCCCTCTTCTATTTTCCACAATTTACCAAAGCTTTCCTGAATATCAACCGAGCGAGGTAGCGCAGTGGTTAGCACACTGGACTCGCATTCGGGAGGACGATGGTTCAATCTCGCATCTGGCCATCCTGATTTAGGTTTTTCATGATTTCCCTAAATCACTTTAGGCAAATGCCAGGATGGTTCCTGTGAAAGGGCACGGCCGATTTCCTTCCTCATCATTCCCTAATCCGAGCTTGTGCTCCATCTCTAATGACATAATTGTCGTTGGGACGTTAAACACTAATCTCCTCCTCCTCCTTTTCTGCATATCTTGTTGGACTAAAATTCTGGATGGAAGAATATCACAGAAGTATGGCTGACAACAGATTAGAAATTGTTTCCAAAGTGAGTCATTTACTGTGTATCAGAACGAGTGCTGTTTTGTTGCTCCTTGTTTCGATTTATTTAGTAAACACAGTTGTAGTCGCATATGAATTGTTACTTTTTATTTTGAGGACTGGTTTCAATCTGCAAGAGAGAGCATCATCAGGTTACATTCCTTGCTGATAGTAGGAATCACCATGCTGGCATGGAGAACACTCTCTTGGTTCGCTGTGCATTTACCACCCTTCTGGCCACATAATCCAGCACTTTGGTTTACACAAGATGTGGTCAGCTTTCTCTGTGCAGGAATTACAACAGAGTCTATTAAATTTGTGATCGTGATAAGACAGCTAGACCACAGATTTATTGCTTATGAAAGCTGATCTGTAGTGCATCCACCTCACAAAAGGAATGTATTCGGCAAGATTTATTAATGCGAGATTACATCGGAAGCTGTCACTATACTTGAGGCACCTACGGAGTAAAGCTGATACTGGCTTAGTGCATGATAGCCTTGTGGAGCAACCATCTACCACCTCAAGTGAAAGTCATTATTGCATACAAACTGACATGGCCTTGGACATACTTGCTAGATTAGCAGACAAGATATTTGATGCGATAAGGCCTGCACCAGTAAGCTCAGTGATGATGTCATATAACAGCTTGTCATCACCAATGGTTTCATGCACAGATTATAATATTCTGGATGCCAAGTTTGATTTGTTGATGAAATAGATTGGTGACTTGTTGACCAGTCAGGACCACAGCAAGGACAGAAATTGCTACGAGAGGCACTTGAGGAGCCACTCTTGTACTACTTCATCAACTTGTGGAACTGGCCAAGCTGTCATCCACTAGTATCACTGAAGATTTGGGACCAGGTGCATAACTGTACAATGCCATTTGCTCACCCAAAACCTAGTGGCAGTTGGACCGATTGGTGGACTTCGTCACAGAGCTTATTTGTCTGTGACCGTAAGTCAGGGGAAAAATACCTAGTGGACACTGGATCAGATCTATACGTGTTTCTTTGCACACAGCGAGTGACCACCAACTGCTTTCTACCTGGATACAGCTAATAATTCAACATTATTGCCATACGGCACACTATGTATCAAGCCTGACCTTGGGCTGTGATGTAACCTAGCATGGGATTTTATAATTGCTAATGTGCAGAACCCATAATAGGGGCATATTTTCTGCCACACTCTCAGTGGTTGCCAGACATGCCAGACGCACGCTTGTAGATGGTGTCACCAGCTTATCAACTTCAAAGTTTCAAAGGAACACAATTGCATACATGGCCAAGCCTGTGCAAGCCACAAGAAGTGTGTGCTGCAGAAGATCCCAGCCTTGATGTTACCATTGGAGCACTGAAAGAGGTATGTCACAACACGGTGCATTACATTAAAACTACCAATGGCCCACCATATCCTGTCAACCTAGACCTCTGGCTCCAGACCACCTGGCTATACTAAAAGCAGTATTTAATAGAACTGCATGAAGGTGTTATGCAACTATCAAGTAATCCTTGTTCATCGTCACTTAATTTTTTATGCAAGAAGTGTGGTGCATGGAGGCTGTGTAGAGGTTATCTAACCCTCAATGTCAGAACCATACCAGATGGTTACCCTGTTCCTTGTTTTGAGATTATAACTATGCATAAGTGATGCAACCTCGTTTAGCATCCTAAACTGTGCCAAGGCATACATTCAGATCCCCTTAGCCGAGTGAGACTTACCAAAGATGGCCATAATCACTTGTTTGGCCTATTTGAGAGTCGTTTCATGATGTTTGGCCTTCATAATGCAGCGCTAACATGGCAAAGTTTTATAGACTCTGTGTTATACAGTTGCTTTACTTCATTCAACTTGCTGAAGCACGACAGTCCTACCAAGAACTACGCAGTCTTCTTAAGGATTCACCTTCAGCATTAGATCTCCACTTAGTCAATGTTCCTGGAGCTGACATCAAGCTGTATTGTGACACATCCAATGGTAAACTCCGTTCTTTTCTGCCTTATGCATTTCAAATATGTGTGTTTGGGAGCTTGCCACCATGGAGCCCAACCAACAACTCCCCTAGATACCAACCATTATGCATGCTTAACTGGCTTAGTCTCCAGCCATTATGTGTGCTCGGGCACCCATAAAGACTGCCACTGCCAGGAATGGACATCAATGTGCATCAGGTGTCAATGCAGCAGAGTTCACCACCATGTGGAAGCACCGATACGTGACTTCCTGGACACGAGACTGCTCACTTCACGCTCTTCTATATAGATACAGCACGCCCTTTGTCTTCAGCCTGTGGCCAGCACTACATATTGGCAATGCTCCACCACTTCACCAGACGGCCAGAAGTGGTGCTGGTCGGTAACATTTCAGCAGAGGCTTTAGCTTCTGCCTTAATATCCACAAGTGTTTCAGCTGCCCTTTGCATGTCATGGCATACTGTGGACATCAATTTGAATCCAAGCTGTTTGCGGACCTGAACAAATTCTGTAGCATTATATGCCATAAAATCACGAGCTACCAACTGACCAATAACGAGATGATAGCATGCTGGTCCTGTTCTCTGAAGGCCATGCTCATGTGTCATAATTCAAACTGGACAACAGCATTACCATTTCTCTTGCTCAGTCTGTGAAGCATGTACAAACTGGACCTGGAATCTTCACCTTCTGAGTAGATTATGGAGAAGCACCGTGACTACCAGGTGAATTTATTGATCCACAGGCAGACCACGCAGATGACATCAACCATGCAGATTTCATTTCTCACCTCCTGGAGTGAATCATTCAAGTCCAATCTCATCAAACATTGAGGTATGGCACTTACCCTCCCAAGTGCATTTCAAGCTGTTCATGCACACATCATTATGTGCAAAGAAAGTGATACCAGCCATGACACCTCCATACACAGGCTCTCACTGTGCAATTGGCAAAGTCAAAAGAATCATTGATGTCTTTGTCAACAACAACAGCAACAACAACCCCTGTACCATCTCGCTGGACTGAGTGAAGTCTGCATACATATTCCAAGAAGAACCTACAGCTGTACCGTGTCATCCATTTACTACAATGCCTTGACCAGCACAGATGTCAACACCAGCACCACCGTCAAAACCAGCTACATCACCAGCCAGCATGAGCAATCATACCACAAGATCAGGATATTGGGTCCATTTTCCAGTGCACTATTTGGACAATGCCCCCTTTCCCTGAGGGGACTGCTGTAGTGACAAAATTGCTAGTAGCTATCAGCTGATATACACAAGCCCAATGTCAAAGAGTTCATGTGTCATCTTCCACAGGACCTGTGTTTCCATTGGTTTACCGCTCCTTGATTAATATGGCTTTCCGTGACTGTCAGCCTTAGAGACTGATTCTTTCTAATTTTTTGAGACAGTTCACATACTGCTGTTAACTTCTCAGTAGCTAAGAAATACTAACTTCCATGTGAGATTAATTGTGTTCTTTCTTGTATGTTAAAGTTCTTACCTTTCTGTGGCATCACAATTTATGTTTTGTATTATGGCTAAATTTCAAGAACACACTTGATATGTGTCAGAGGGCTAATCTTGTAGAAGAGCTGAAAGATGCGTGAAGCAATACGTCAGTTTCCAGCATCATACATTAGTGAAAGAACCTTTTGATAATTCTTAAATTTACTTTCTTACATAAGAGTGCTACGCAGGTTGTAGGCTTCCATTCAGCCATTAGCTGACCAGTCTGATGTGACAATGGAAGACAGCAAGTGGAAAGCTGCAGATTTAAATTTTGTGTTTAAGAAATCATTAACACTTGAGGATCGTACAGGTGTAATATCAACTGGTTGCCACACAAACTCCCATATGGAGGATATAGAAATAAATATCCTTTTCAGTGAAAATCAACTGAAAGAGTTGAAATAAGTAAGTCACAAGAACTGGATGAAACCCCAATTCAGTTTTACAGAGAATCCAAAGTAATCATTCTGAAGGAAGCCTCCATTCACAATGATTTAAAGACGCTCCATAATGCCTCTAAACTACTCTTATTAAATACTCTAGAAGAGAGAGAGAAATTTATGCACATAGCAAAAATAAGCTGCTGTCTTTATCGAATGACCAGTTGGACATATTTGTTGTAAATTTACCTGCTCATTTGTTCTCTGTTTTAATGACTGGTGCTCCCTTAAAAAAATGTTTAATGTTATGTATTCATATTCTGTCATTTTTATTAATGCTTCTATCATCATTTTTGTAACTTATTCATTCAATGGGGTTCTATTAAGTAGTATTATCATCAGGATCACTTTTTACATTCTTTATCTGCTGGCATTTATTGAATGAGAGTTACACTTAAGAGAAATATACTTTTTTGCTCTCATCAAGCACTTGTAAAATTTGCCTGCTGTTTCATTTCCTGTTTTAATGACTGATGTCTTCCTTTAAGTGTTTAAAGTTATACGAGGTCTGTTCAAAAAATTCCAGAAACTTTTTTAATGCTTCCCTTTCACGTCTTATGCATGGTCTTCTTTGAAATACTCTCCTCAACAACTACTTCACCTTTGAGGGGCAGACAAACAAACAGATCATGGGTATGGCCGTGGGAACCAGGATGGCTCCGTCCTATGCCAACCTTTTCATGGGTCGTGTGGAAGGCCCCTTCCTGGGATCCATAACTCTTCTGCCCCTGGTTTGGGTTAGATAAATTGATGACATCTTTACCATATGGACTCATGGTGAGGCTGACCTGCTAAAATTCCTGGAATCTCTGAATACCTTCTCTCAATTGAATTTGACATGGTCCTATTCTGAATCCCATGCCACTTCCCTTGATGTTGATCTTGTCCTCACCAAAGGCCAGGTACACACTTCCATGCACATTAAACCTACCAGCAAACAACAGTGTTTACATTTTGACAGTTGCGATCCTTTCCATGTCAGACATTCCCTCCCATACAGCCCTGACACCTGAGACAAACGTATTTGTTCGGATGCAGGCTCTTTACAGCAACGCACCACCATTCTTTCCTTAGCCTTCGCCGCACGTGATTATCCCACCAGCCTAGTTAGAAAGCAGATTTCCCGGGCCATCACATCCAATCCTGGTACAGCTGATCCCTCCACAAAACAGCTTTGGGGCACACCATTGGTGACTCAGTATTATCCTGGTCTGGAATGCGTTAATCAGCTACTTCGACAGGGCCATGACTTCCTAAAACAATGCCCTGAAATGAGATCCATTCTGTCTGAAATTTTGCCCACCACACATAGAATAGCTTTCCGTGGCGCTCCCCATCTCCGCAATATTCTTCTCAGACCCTATGCTCCTTCTGCACCCATCTCCCTACCCTTGTGACCATCTCATTGCAAGACTTGCCCCCATGCACCCTCCTACCACCACCTATAATAGCCCTGTAACTGGCAAAGCATATACTATCAAAGGGAGAGCCACGTGGGAAACGAGACACATATCATATACCAGCTGTTATGTAAACACTATTCAGCCTTCTACACCGGCACGACTACCACCAAATTATCAATTAGGATGAATGGTCATAAGCAGAGTGTATATACTGGCAACTTGCAATATCCTGTTGCAGAGCATGCTCTACAGCATGACATTTGTGACCTCAGCACCTGTTTCACCGCACGCGCCATCTGGATTCTTCCCCCAGACACCAGTTTCCCAAACTCCACAGGTTGGAACTAGCGCTACAACATGTCCTTGGTTGTTGCCACCCACCTGGCCTTTATTTACATTAATTTCTTCTGTCTCAGGTTTTCTTCACTGTAACTACTCTTTGCTTCACTCCGTTTTAGTTTTCTACATCTTTCACTGTCTTTCCTGTCTATGTTTCACTGCCCACCTCTGTTAAGTACAATGCACTTAGCTTCTCATGCTTATTAACTCATGCATGATGTTTCAGTAGTAATGTCTGTCTTGCATATTACCCTTCCTTCCACCTTTAAGCTCTCAGGTTTTCAAATCTCATCCGATGCAACCATCAGTCTTTTGTTCTATCCCAACGGTAAGTCTCCTCTGACCTGTGCTTCTGGGTAACTGTTCCAAAACCTACCCCTTTTCCTACATCTCTCCAATCCTTTTCCTTCACCCTTCTTCCTTCCCCCTTCAACCCTTCTGCCTGAAGAAGAAGCCACTGGTTCCGAAAGCGTACCAATCACAACAGTCTTTTATGTGTGTGATCCGCCACCGCTTGATGAGTAGATGTTTTATCATCCAATTAAATAATCTCCTCCATGATTGATACACTGCTCGCAATGCTGTTTCCACTTCCAAAAGCAATCTTTTTATGCCTCTTCCTGAATTACATCAAGTGCCATCTGTGGATTTTGTTTTATCTTGTCTGTCATTGCAAATCTTCATTCTTTTTACATGGCTTTCAACTTTGGAAATAAAAGAAAAGTCTGCAGGGTCCTGGTCTGGAGAGTACAGAGGATGAGGAAACAAAATGATTTGGTTTTTTGTGCAATAGTCATGCACCAACAAGGATGAATATGCGGGTTCATCATCGTGATGCAAAGCCATCAATTGTCATGCTATGTTTCAGGCCATTTCCTTCTCTCATTATCTCATGGGTGTCACAACACACCCCAATAGTACCACATATTAACAGTTTATCCCTGTGGTACAAATTCATGAGCAACTAATCCTTCAGAGTCAAAGAAAACTATCAGTGTGCCTTTGGCATTTGACCTGACCTGACCTGACCTGACCTGACAAGCTCTTTATTTGGTCCTGGAGAACCTTTCCTGACCAATTTTCAAGATTGACTCTTGGTCTCAACATCATAACCATAGACCCACACCTCATCACCAGTTATGATTCTCTTAAGGAACATCTCATTCTGATTTACACAATCTAAAAGCTCTTCAGATATTGCAAGGTGAAGGTCTTTTTGGTCTTTAATCATGAACTGCGGCATGAACTTGGTGGCAACATAATGCATTTCAAGATGCTGTGTCAGGGTTTTATGACATGATACAACTGAAATGTTACATTTTTCTGCAATCTCTTGGACAGTGAGTCTTCAATTGTCATGCACAATTTTGTTGATGTTCCTGACTTGAGTTTTGTCGGTAGGCATCAAAGAGCATCCTGAACGAGAATCATCTTTAACTTCTGTTTGGCCATTTTTAAACTGTGTGAACCATTTTCAACACTGAGTATGGCTTAAGCACTCATCACTGTAAGCTTCCTGTGTCATTTGATGTGTCTGTGAGAAGGTTCCCTTGAGTTTCACACAAAATTTAATGCAGATGTGTTGCTCCTCTAACTCTGCCATCTCGAAATTCGCAAACTGTCCGTCACAACACTCTACTCAATAAAGCACTGAACAATAACTAACAGACATACAGCAATGGAGTTTCTGGCAGTTACACATTACACACAGGCATGTGCAGAGATGCCAACATTATTGGTATGAAATAATGAATGTTCCAGAATTTTTTAAACAGACCTCATATATTTATCTTTTGCAATTTTACTAATACTTTTATTATCTCTTAGTATTTTACATATACATCTCAAATTGAGTCATACAATGGTACTACATTAAGTAGCATTACTATTAGGATTTTTTTTTTTTTTTTTTTTTTTTAATATTATTTGTCTGCTGACCTTGAGGTTTCTGCAGCTAAGCTATTGTGATTTTACCTCTGGCTGCTTAAGATCATACAGGTAACTGTGAAAGAGATTGTGTTGATGTACCATGCCATTTTTGTCTACAAAAATAAAATTGTATTTTATATCCACGTATATTAAGTTTTAGTAGTTATTGTGTGACCAGTACCACTCAGCAACTATCTTCAACCTTCGTATCTACATGGGGCCCAACTACGGTTACTGGTTGTGACTGCAAATCTTGACACAACATTCCTGTTGGCAATTTATCATATTTTATTTGTTGTCATGGTTACTAGTGGCATCTGTCTGACACATTAATGTTATGTCTACTCATATTGTCTGGTTGCCTCAGATGGTTCATGTCGATACCCTGCATGCCATTTACTTGGCAAGATAGGCATCTCCTTAACTTATCTTTTCTGTGGCTATACTTGATGTACCAACACCAATTTCATGAATGGCTCATAGAGGGGACAGTCTTCGTTCTCTGAACTGGCTGCTATTGGTTCAGTACCTGTAATTTAACGTAATGTATTCTGATAAACTGCTTCTTCTAGCAGTTAACTTCATTGCCATTTGCATTAAAATTTAACAGTTTGTTATTTATTTTATGCTACTACTTTTTACGTACATTGCTTTTCTATTGTAATTACCTACTGAATGTTTCATTGGTTACTGCTGATGGCATGTGGAACACAGTGTGTGGAGCCTCTCCTACTTAACCCGTAGCCTTTCCACACTATCCAGCTGTTAATGTTCGTCTTTCAACAGGTGGCACCTACACCATTCACCACCTCTGACTGCCATCAATGGTTATATTTCCGTTTAATTATTTTTTTAGTATGTAGATTTTAACTTGTAAATCTTGTTATCAATCTAAGTCTGTAAATGTACTTACATTTCAGAGAATAATCTGAAGATGGTCTGCAAATAGATTGGAACCGGTCTCCAATGTAGTAAATGTTTTGATGTGATCAAGACTGCTTTCATTTTTAACTTTAAAAATTGTGCACTGAGGTCTCTGTTCTTCCAATAATGCGTACAAAAACCACTGATTAATATGTAGGTGTAATGTTGCAAAGTGGCATGAGATGGAACGAACATGTAAGGTTGGTTGTAGGGAAAGTGAACAGTCAGCTTTGGTGTATTGGGACAATTCTAGGAAGAAGTAGCTCATTCATACAGTAGACTGCATACGGAATGCTTGCGAGGCCCATTCTTGACTACTGCTTGAGTGTATGGCATCCCCACCATCTCAGATTAAGAAAAGATATTGAAGAAATTCATAAGCAGCATAGTGACAAACTGCAAAACAATTTTACAGCCACCAACATACATTTAGTATAAGGACTATGAAGATAAGATCACAAAAATCAGAGCTCGTACTAAAGTATATAGGGAGTCATTTTTCTCTTGCTTCATTTGCAAGTGGGACAGGAAAGTAGCAGTGGGACAAGGTACCCTGTGCCATACATCGTGTTGTGACTTATAATGTATGTATTTAGATGTAGATGTAGATGCAGATGCAGATGAATTTCAGCCTGGTGGACTTTTTCAAGTGGTTATAAAGTGCCATAGCGTACGTGACAGTCAAAATGGAACAACTGTCCTGTCAAAAATCAGGAACATTAATTAAAGTGCCTATCTTGTTTTGTGATATTGTGCACACTGAGGTTATGGAGGCAAGAAATGGAATAAATTATCATACCTCAGTCACCAGGCAAAAAATGTTAGCTTTCCACAAATACAGACTGTGGTGCTGATCAGAGTGGAAATATTAGAAGGGCAGGTCATCTAAATAATAAGTAGGAACTGAACTGATTCGCAGAGAAGAGAGCATTATGACAGACCATGATTTAAAAAAAAGTATATGTTGTCAGGTGACATCCTGAGGATCAAAGGATGTGTTTATAGGAGATATTCTGAGGCATCAAGGAATTGTTACTTTGGTAGTGAAAGAGGGGATGGGTAATAAAAATAGTAAAGAGAGATTACTGCTTGGATACAGTAAATAGGTTCAAGTGGATGTAGGTTGCATTAGTTATGCAGAGATGAAGATACATACACAAGATATTCAAGTGTGGAAAGCTGCATCAAACTGGTTTTCGGACTGAAGATCTCAACAGCGAAATTCACAATGGAGCATGTATTTTATTTTACCCACATTCATGGCTTTGGCATCACATGTATCATCTGCTCAATACTACTTGGGAAGGGCATGATGTTACAGTGACACCCATTGCAGTTGATCATGTGATTGTGCACAGCTACTGTTGTTGTCTTTTACCTTATTGGAGTGCCATGTGATGCAAATTATCATCACATCTACTTGGTATGAATGAAACATTAATGCCTTAGGATGGAATGAGTCACCCAGAGTGTCAGTATAAACTGTTGGGGATTTACTTTTTCATCTATAATTATTGGTTGGACTGCCTTCCAAAAGTGTCACCTCTTAAAGATAAAGTGATATTCGTGAGTGTTTGCTGAAAATTTAACTGTATCAGATGAAGCCTTGAAAACATATCAAATAGAAAATAAGTTTGATGATGTTTTGTACATATTGGTTAGTACTTTTTATGATGTACTGTGTTCAAATAATTACCCTATAAAATTATGACCATCAAAAGAAAATTATAGACAACCAACTGCAGACATAAAATTTGGATGTTACAGAACATAAGAAAATGGATATTGACAGACTGAGGGCAGAGGCATACCTTTTGGATGTGAAATTGGAAGTACTATTAAATCATCTCAAGTCTGTGTCAGTTGTATGATGATATCAGAAACATCAATACAGTAAGGCATTATGTGTGATGTATTACACTGAATGGATCTTTGGGTTAATTATGTTGGCTGACATGGTGAAAGGACAAAAATTATGGAAGTGAGAATAATCAATAATGGATCTCCTTGTTAAAAAAATAAATATTATTTAATGTTTTGGATACCCTAACTGGGTGAAGACTTACGGTTTTAAAAAACTACAAATTGACACAAGCCGTAAGACATTATAAGTTGAAGACGATTTAGAAATGCTTAACTTTTAAAAAGAGATAGAAACCACATGAGGCTGTAATGTGGATGCAGAATGACTGTAGAACAAGATCCCACACTGGTTCCTATGCTGATATTAGGGACACACATTATAGTGTACTTACTTGCATTTTTGGCAATTATGATGATAGTTATACGCCTGCTAGCAGCTAAAGTGGCGCACATGATTGTTTCGCTCACACTCCTTGCTCCAATCACTTTTATTAAATAAGCACTGTTGGAGAGATATAGGCAAATGACTACCACTTTGACACTGTATTTCATTCTACAGTACCATTGTATTGCTATTTAAGTGGTTGAGTATCAGTTTGACATGCTAAAATTAAACCTGTTATGCAGTTTCTAACAAAACTCTAATTTTCTTTGGGTACAACAGTGTGGTATCCACATACTACTATTTCATGTGACTTAAAGCCTCCTATGCAAGATTTTATGTAGCCACATATTGAGTCCCAAGGACACATTGAACATCCTCAGTGATGCAGTAGGTATAGTTTTCAGTTGTTCAGAGATTCCTCTGTAATTGCTGTTGCTGTGTACCAGACCATCTTTTACCCTTAAGAAAATTTCATTCATATCTAAATTCAAAGTATCGTTTGAAGAATGTGCCATGATAAGATGAGAACCCCCAAATGCAAGCAACCAATCCACTGGCTCAAACTGAAATCCACTTTTAGGTTAAAAAAAGAAAAATCATTCACATTTTCAGTGTGAACCTCGTATAAATCCATTGGTGGGTCACTTACTTGGATTTTTGATAATTTACCTCATTGTATTCATTGAGCATATTTGTCACTTCTGTCTTCCTGGTCTCCACATTGCTGTATTTGAATATGAGTGAGCTCATGTGATCTGCATTGGAAAAGTAATTAAAGGTCTTTAAACGTCCTTCAACATCTCTCAAGGACCAGGAACAGTTTCTTTGTGAATAACAATTCAACATTCAGAACTTACATGCATCAGCTTTCAGAAAGTGTCAAGCTTTCTGATAGTCCAAAACCTGTACAACATCTAAAGAATTGTGTACAGTCACTCATAAGTTCATGCAGTCATAGAGTTCCAGTTGAGTTAAAGACTGGAACTCATTCATCTGCTTCAGGATTAACATAGGAATGCTATTGACTGAGTTCTTATTGATCACTGTGGCCAGTTGGAAACTATATGCTAAGTGGTATTTTGGTTAACAAAGTAGACACATTGTATGATAGTTGTTGAAATTCGATTGTGTGGTAGACATACACATTTCTCTCGGCCCAGTCAAACGCGGCTTATGGTCTCCTGTTGGCATCTAGAAAGCTCAAATAGTGTTTGAGGAAGGTACGTGACTTTTGCATATTGCTAAATGCTACATTGGAATTTTTACATTTCACCTGTGCTGAAGAGGAACTCACTCTCACTCTCTCTCTTTCTCTGTGCTGTTCTGTGTGTGTGTGTGTGTGTGTGTGTGTGTGTGTGTGTGTGTGTGTGTGTGAGAGAGAGAGAGAGAGAGAGAGAGAGAGAGAGAGAGAGAGAGAGAGAGAGGGTGGGGGAAGTTTCATGGTGACCACTGTGCCTGTCAGTGATTCCTGAACTATCAATAGGTATTGGTAGCTGCGTATTCTGAATCCAAGATAACTTGTGCTCTTAGACATACAGACATTACATAATACAGAAACTACTGTGGTATTTGTCATAAGTATGGATGCCATAAGTAATAACTCTGCGTGATCTAACTGCACACCTCTCTTCTTGGGATCAACACTTTTCTGCTATGCCTTCTATTACTGTGAAACACCTTGGAAACTAACCACAGTATTCTCCAGGCCTCTTAGACTCATTCTGCCAATTTGATGCCAGTTTGAGGTAGCACATTACACCAAATTAGTGACCACAGTGGACAAAAAGTTAAGTCAACCCCAGGAGATATCACACTAATACCACATAACACTGCCTTTAGCCATGATAATAGCCTAAATTTGTTGAGTTTCTGCAGACATGCCATAGCCAGCTGAAGCGTTTTATTCCATTAATGATTAGATCCCATAGAGCTATCAGTTGTGGTGATGCTGATTTCTATGTTTCACTCACTGTACCAAATAATCACTGAATTTTCTATGGATTTAAGTGTATGTGATTTAGTGGACTAGTCAAGATGTGATAGGGTGCTGCAGCCCTGTAAACACAGCTGTTGTCATGCCGGAAGACATTAGTGTTTCACAGCATATTCATAATGAATATGTAGAAGAAAGGACAAATTTTGTCACTGAGAATGTTGCAGTAAACACTCTGGTTCAGATTCATGATACCTGAACGAGTGTGCCCAGTTAATGGTATATCTTCGTACACACTTTAGGTTAAATAAGTCATGGGAATGTTTGCCTGCACTTCTCACCAAGTACTGTCTGTAAAGAGACAAAATTGCAGACTCATCAGATCACACTACATATCTCCTGTCACCTACCATCGAGTTTCTGTGTTTTCAGTCCATTTAAGAGGTGCAGCTTTGGGTGCTGATATGAGCTATGATCTTGTGTGAGGTACCAAACTCCAAATGCCCATTGCATGAATGTGAGACAGTAGGCCCTATGCTGATGATTGTTATATTAAGCAAATTAATGCCCCGTTTTATCAGAAACTACTGAACAGATTTGTCTAAAATTTTCATTGTACATTAAATGGTCTTTGTGCAACTTACTGACGATAAATGGCTGTGATATTGTTATTCAGAGTATAGTTATGAATTTAATTTCCATGCATTCCAGTTCTTTTGGGAAAAAAGTAATAAATATTCTTATTACAGCATAATTACTGGTGCAGTCAACATGACAGAGGATCCACAGCTGCAATACAGTGGTGTTTACAAACTGTGAAAATTTCATTGAAGTCTCTCATAGTTTCTGAGAAATCAGGACAGATTTTTCAGAATTTATGGTTTTCAGAAAATGGGACGTAAAGCTTTATAACATGTATATCGTAGGAAACATCTACAGATCTGTTCCTGAGAAGTGGTTAGAAATATCCTCCACCACTATCAGGGTCCTCATTATCTTTGGGTTCATTTGCCAATTTTCTTTTCCTACATCTTTACTCTTTAGGCATTTGACTTGGCAATACGCAAGCCATCAAGTTTTCTTAGAATAGTTACAGTATTCTGTCCACGTGATAAACCTAACTGTTGTACAACTTTTAGTCTGGCAATGATTACATTGTTCCATGTTATTACATTATCTGACACTCCTATTTGTAAAGTTCTATAACCAACAAACAGATTTTTAGGAATGTTGGGCACTACGATATTGTTCAAGGCCTCATATACGTTTTGAGTCTTGCGGTGCAAGCACTTCCTTAGTTGATCAGGGTGGGCAAGGTCCCTGTAGATTGGTTTGATTTGATCTGTAATTGATTCAGGTATAGAGTGCTTGTGCGTGAATGTGTTGAGGTTGCCAGCTGCCTGTGCCTCCCTAAACTTGCACCATGTATCGGGGGGTGGCAGACAAAGAAAACCGTTGGCTTCTCATCAGTGGCTATATGTGGTAGAAAGTGACCTACACTATATTTTTCATTGCTTCAGAATTCTCTCTGATGGCATTACCATAATATTCCTGCAGCTTGTTGATAATTTTATCTGTCAATTTGTACTTCATAGACATGACACCAAAATGCTCTGCTCCACTGTGTTTGCTCTTGAGTGTGTGAAGGCAGGTGCCCATTCTCTTTTTAACATGCCCCACATATTAAAATTTTATTACAGGAATATCATAAGGTTTACTCTGGTAGACAGCATTGAATGCTTTGCAGTCTCCATTGCCTAGGTATTCAGTTTATCATATACCTTTCTCAGGCTCAGATCTACTGAAGACAGCTACAGCAGCAAAAACTTCCATTCCTCCACTTGGGTCTTCTTAGTTTTTCACACTGTTAGTTTTGTGAAGAGCCATCCTGTTTCAATCTGTGCTTATTACTGAGCATCCATATATTTAGTATTTATCTGAGAGTCAGCAACTTTACCTGTGTCAGTACTTATTGCTGTAGAATAGCTAATTTTTGAAGTGTGCCCTCTCTTCTGCCAGCTTCCATCAAAGGCAACAGGAATGTCATTTCTGTTGTCATTAATTTCTGCTACTTCTTTAGCTGCAGATTTCATTGAATATTCTGCTACTGTAGTAATAGCATCCAATATGCAGTTAGTGTACATGTGACAATTTGTAGGGTGACAAATTCATTACGACACAAAGCACTTTACCACCTGTAAAACCCTTCCTTATGCACTGAAGACCATACACTAACCTCACATTAGTATCATATAAATCACTGTTAAAACAGTTTGGTGGCGTTAAAAATAGTTTTTGACTGCTGCAGACACTGCCGCAGTTTCTTTGATTTACATACTAAACCCACTAGCACTTGCATCTTCACCCAAAAGCTGACTTCACCACCACAAAATTTGCAGGCCACTATTTCACTTAGAACACACTGCAGTAATCATAGATGTACTGTAATATTTGTACTTCCACAGCTTTCATCTACTTCCGTACACATATCAGCTGTTATCTTCTTTCTCGTGGCACTTGGCAGCGTTTACATGCTGCTGTTGCACTGATTTTGGCCTTCATTTTCTACAGTTTTCTGGTGTTGATTCTCTCTGAATTTATATTCCTCAAAAACACTTTTTGTTTTCATCATTCTAGAAAAACAGATTACTATATATTGCACTAAAACTTCCAGGAAACTTCGTAATCACAAACAGTAGCAACCAACGAGTTGTGTTTTTCCGAGAAAAAGACTGTAGTTTACAAGCGCACCAGCAGACATTTGACTATTGAAATGCGCTGTAGCATGTTAACCAACTTACGGACCAAACATTTCTGTACAAAAAACAAAAAACCTAAAAGTGTAAAAGAGCTGGAGATAAACAAAATTGGGTGGAAAATTATTACAGAGTGACCGATGTCATTGAAATTTTTTTAAAAATGATAATGCAATTATAACTGCATTCATTGACATCAGCAGTTTCCATCTAGACTGAAACCAGTTGTCATTGACAAGGCATGATACTCGTTGATTTTTTTTTTTATGACCATTATTTTTATGCCATGTTACATGGTTGCAAGTGGTACATTACTCCTTGTAGATATATTGGAGAGTCTCCACATCAAACAATCTAACTGAATTCCATACAACCGCATAGCACATACACACCACTTCACTGCCATGATTTACAACAGTGATGGAGGCTCACATTCCCCCCTGGTTCCAGTTCTACACCATCTACGATGCTTCAAAGTCACTAATGTTCTCTTTTAAGGTAGTGACTAATATTTAGCCTGGGGGCTTCTTTATTAACTGCCCCACAGGAGAGAATACTGTGGAGCAAAACAGATAATTCACATACTGCGGCAGCTTATTTTATGTGAAGTTAAGTTAAACTGCAACAAATCTCCTTCACTGATGACTTTGTTTTGGATGTACATATGTACTGTTTGAAACTGTTTTTATGCTAAATGCTAGAAAAGTGGTTTTTAATGAAGTTGTTGTTCTGTTGAAACTATTGTCATCCTTTCACCAAAAGTTTAGGTACACTGTTTCCAGTTGTTTATTGATGACATGCAATACAGTCCAGATGATCTGTAGACTTATTTCATCTACATGTATATGGATACTCTGCAAATTACATTTAAGTGTCGGGCAGAGGGTTCATCAAAACACCTTCACAATAATTCTCTATTATTCCAATCTTGTACAGTGCACGGAAAAAAAAAATACCTCTCTGATTTCTCTTATTTTATTATGGTGATGGTTTCTCCATTTGTTGGCTGGCATCATCAAAATATTTTCATTAGCTGCAATGAAAAACACCTTTGTTTTAATGATGTCCACTCCAAATCCTGCATCATTTCGGTGACACTCTCTCCCCTATTTTGTGATAATACAAAAACATGCTGCCTTTCTTTGAACTTTTTCAATGTACTCTTCAATCCTATCTGGTAAGGATCCCACAATGCACAGCAGTATTCTAAAAGAGGATGGACAAGCTTATTGTCGGCAATTTCATTAGTAGATCTGTTACATTTTCTAAGTGTCGTGGCAATAGAACACACTCTTTAGTTAGCCATCTCCACAACATATGTTCTTGTGTAGCCACATAGCTCATGATTTATTCACCTGAGTTTGCTTCCTATTTCCCAGGGTTGATATGAACTAATTTAGAACAGTGCTCTTAATGCCATACATTTAAAGCTTTCCATCTGGATACTGTGATTCAAAAAGAAAAAACCTAAAAAGCGTACAAACTAACTTTTTGTTAATAATGCTTATGAAGCATCAAGAGCTGTAAATGACACAAGTGTTAGATTTATTTTTTCTGGATATGAGACTTTAGTGAGAATTATGCTTCGGTCCAAGAATTTTATTGACCTGTTGTACAATTTTTTATAATTTCGGCAAATTCTGGTATCATAAAGGCTGCTCTATAGTTTTCTAAATTTGCTGTGTATCTTTTCTTAGGAATAGTTAGCACTTTGTTGTAACTTCTCATCTTTTTCTGGCACTGATGTTGATTTAAGTCTTCATATGTTGTCAGCTGTGCCATTCAGGCACAATCATCCGGCTGAAAACCTGAGAAGTCTGATAACAGTGATCACTTTCACAATTTTAAGACACTCAAGTACTGTATGTTTATTTCCTATCCCTGACATAGAATTTTCCTTAGATATTAATTTTTGCCTGCGGTATACTTTTTCAGGTTTATTTCCTGATCCTGACATAAATTTTACATTAGATATTAATTTCTGCCCAGGGTTTACCTTTTCTGTAAATTGTGTGTTTCGTAAGATAACTGTCAAACATATTACTTGAGATTATTTTGCTAATATTCTGAAATCTAAATCAAATTTCAAAACTGCAACTCATATGCTATAGAAATTTTTGTTGGCATCACAGTAATAGTTTTGTCCAAGCAATATGTGGCCTGATAAAATTACCATTTTTGCTTGATGCTCATTAAAATTTGTATTTAGATTTTTACATAGGATGATTCATAAATAAGGAAAAATATTCTGAGGAGAAAATGCTGCTATGAAAAACTAAAAGACTGTTGTTATTTTTTCCTCCTTGACTTACTGATAACAAAACATGGAAAAAATTAATCGTTTAACAAGAAACTGAAAAACATCCAGATCTTGGCAGTGTTTCATCATGAAACATGGGCAATTGTTTAAGAACTTATGCACTACACCCTAATACCTCGCCACTGCAGCAGTATGGAAATTAGTCGAAGAGTGGTGTAGGAGGTATTTCCACTTGCAATGGCCGCAACTCCACAGGTCATAGTATACATGGGGGAAATAGATTACCTGGATTGGCAGGTAATATCTCACAATTGAAGTCTACACTATAGTGATATCTGTATATAACTTATCCTGCTCTTCCAAAGCTGAACTTTGATTTTGTTACTGTTTAAAGACAATTCTGGCTTTGTTCAATGGCACCAATTTCAGTTTGCATTACTTGCAGTTGTAACATTTTTTCTCTGTTGTATTTTTGGCCACTGACTATAATATATCTTATTATCTACAAGTATATTGTTTAGGGCAGGGGCCTGCCTAATTTCTGCCAATCGGTGCTCATGTAAAGTTTGACTTGTAAACAGAAATTGCAGCTGATGAGCGAGTGAAAAATGCTTTTTAAGCCAGTCTTTCTTTACTCCTGGCTTATGCAGGTACAAGGATACAATTAAAAGTTCCCTTCACATTTCTCAGTTTTATAAAATTCTGTCACTTTGCCATTTATTGACATAGGAACATGGGAAAAACAAATTTGTGCTTATTGTCCATTTTGTGAGACTACCCACGAAACATATTCCTCAAGAGTGCTTACCTTGTATTTGATTCAGAGTAGGAGTTTTATTTATTGTGATTATTGTTGGAGCTGTTATTGTTTGTTTTAAATTGGAAGTGGTTGTTACGTCAAGTATTAGTTCGTTCCTTGCGGTGGTTTCAAGAAACCAAATGTTCAAGTGCCCTTATTTTGGGCCTAGATGAAGCCTGTTTAGCAAAGTTTCAACCTTATTGAGAAATGAATCAAAGTTTATATTTGTAAATGTGAATAATTATTGTATTTGCTTCATTTTATTACTGCACGAATTGGAGAAATAAAGAAACCGTTATTAAATCAGTACATTTAAACAACCATTACTAACAATTAAATTCTGAATTAGATATTGAAATCATACCTGAACTCTACATGACCAACTGTTTTCATTATCGCTTTACCTTTGTAGGCTGAGGCATTCCTAAATAAATAAATTTTCGGCTGTTATCTATATATTTTATGCTGAACATATTATTTAATATTTTGGCAGAAACTGAAGATAAGAGATACTGATGGACAGACAAGCATCTTTCTTTTTCTTCTTACCTTGGCCAACCATATGTAACAGCTTCACTCTGAAATCTCCCAGAAGTATCAACAAAACTGAAAAATGTGGGGAGCCATGCCACAACTTTTGCATCTGCTTTGTTATGAGAATTAATGCTACTATATCCACAATGGAATGTAACTAACTATGAGTATGAAAGTTTATTCTAAACACAATAGTACATTTAGTATTAAATGAACCTTTTACAGCAGTTCATGGTGTTTATTGAAGATCTGTACATTTTTCAGCAGACAACCTTTCACGAGTAGATGATTTCTTATAAATATGCGAACACAAACGGTTGTTTTCAGCTAACAATGTTATTGCAACATGTATTTCATCCAAATAGTATTTACACTTCATCATCATATGCAGTAAAAATACTTATGGAGCCTGATATCTTTGAAGTGTTTGCTGCAAAACAGATATAGGGCTTCTGACTTCTGTTGGACATGTTAACTTTTCATCATCACACTGTCCTGTTGATCAAATTTATGAGCTGCTTGTAGAGAAAACAGTGCCTGCAATTATTAAAGATTGTATTAGTATTTATTAGTATTTAGTATTTAATAAAGCATCTTTAATAAAACATCTTAAATAAAAAATTAATATTTAATAAAAACATCTTTAATAAAAAAATCTTCTGGCAGGTCAAAGACAGTATTAATCGTTCTGCACAACTGCAAACATTATTGTACTTATACTTGATGTCATCATGAAGAATGTCCATTTATTAGGGAAATGACATATTTGTAAAAGGATACTCTTTCATTCACTCACTTTCACACTGTGTGCCATAAATTCCATAATAATGCAGACCCTTCAGGAATGAGGAGGGAGACAAAACCTACTTCACTGAAGCAGGCACTGTGTGCTACTTCTGTAAAGTCATGCCAGTCTGTCCACATTAGTATGAAAATTACTTCTATGTTACTTAGTGAGCAGAAAGACAGCTACTTTGTTTTGTGTGTGTGTGTTGGGGGGGGGGGGGGGGGTCTTGATCCCTGATCACTTGATTTTAAGACTTTTATTCCAATTACTAGTTTCGGCAGCATCGTGCTGTCATCCTCATATTGTCATTACAGTGTATGAAAAGAAAATAGGTACTCAGTAATCTGCAAGAGATACAACCACTTTTTGGGATGACCCAAATTTTACAAAAACTTTTACATACCTTCTCGTATACGTTCACACACATATGATGTCGTTGACATTTTGAGAATGAAGTGTAAATACATTAAAGAAAACTCCACATGGTTTGTCATTTATAAAACAGAATGTTCCCAAATGGGTTGCCAAATGAATAAAAGCTGAAAGTACAATGTACACAGCACCAATTGAGTAAAAACTATACACCATGTTGAAAAACTCACATGGACTAAACTGAGACGCCGCAGCACCCTTGTGACTTGTCGTGTAGACGTCAGGTGCCACTATCTTATTAATCAGTGCTGTATTGACATATTTTGAAATTAGACCCATGATATTTCTTATACACAATTTTAAAAAAACATGTTATGTACTATAGGAAACACATAGGTATATCCTTATGCTGATTCATGTATATAGAGACGTGGCACATTCCACAAATATAAATTGCATGCATGGAAAAACATTGCTCAGACTTGCAAATCATTATTCATAAATTCTTCTACGGAGTAATAACATTTCTCCACTAATAACTTGTGCACCTTTGGTTTCAGTTGCCCTAGCTCCATGCTGTTTATTTGTTTCTTTTTTAGCATGTTCCAGATGTTCATGCCCATATATTCTGGGGTTTGTGCATGTAACTTTGACCTATGAGTAGGAAGCATGAAGTTTGTCTTGTTCCTAGTGCTGTTTTGATGCTTAAAATTGTTGTCTGTGAATAACGTAGGGTTACTGTATAGAAAAATAATCAGCTCATAGATGTACAAACAGGGGGCACTTAATATTTTTAGATTTCTTAACAGTGGGCGACAAGATTCTGTGGTCTTCTGTAACACATATTTCTAACAATTGATTTTTAAAATTTTAATATTCTAATGATTTTGCTTGTATTACCCCAAAAGATAATGCCATACCCTATAACAGCTTCAAAATAGCTGTGATAAACAACTTTTCTTATCTCCATCCTAGTTGAATATGACAAAATCTTCATAGCAAAGGTCAGGCTGTTTAACTTATTTGCTAAGTGAAGACCAGGATAAATTTTGGTCCAAATGTATTCCTAAAAATTTAACACAATCTGAATCTTCCAGTTCCTGGTTTCTGCACGTAATATGAATTTCATTTATGTTAGAGTTTTTAGTTTTAAACTGCAGTAAATGTGTTTTTCCAATATTCAATTTTTACCGATTTAGTTGGAATTAGTTTTCTAAACTGTCTAGTAGATTTGTGACAGTTGACGGAATTTATTCTGAGTGATTGCTTTCTATGAGGGCAGACATATCATGAGCAAATGAAACTGAGTGTGAATTTGTGTTTAGTGGCAAGTCATTTATGTAAAGTAAGAATAAAATTGGACCCACAATTGAGCCTTGTGGAATGCCTTGTGAAATAATCGTCTGTTCAGAGAAGAAATTTCCCTTGCTTGATGATACAACTACTCTTTGTTTTCTCTTTGTGAGGTATGACCTGAACCACTCTAAAACACGACCTCCAATTCCGTATTTTTCGATTTTATACAGGAGCAATTGATGGTTTACACAATCAAATGCTTTTGAGAGGTCACAGAGCAATCCTGCAACTTTGCTAGACTTGTCTAAGGCAGAACAAATTTTTTTCACAAACTAATTTATGGCTTCTATTGTGTTTTTGCCTTTCTGAAAGCCATTCTGATTATCTGACAGTATGTTTGATTTTTCTATAATTTTTTGAATTGCATTACTACCACTTTTACAAATATTTTTGAGAAAACTGGGAGAATAGAGATTGGGCGGTAGTTCCCCATAGCTTCTCTTAAACCTTTTTTGAACAAAGGTTTTACCTCTGCATTCTTCAGGGCATCTGGAAAGTGGCCTTCTTCGAGTGATTTATTGATTATTGAGCATAGGGGATGAACTATTATCCTGGCAGCTGACTTAATTACTTTAGTAGGTATGCCATCCCACCCTGCAGAATTTTTGTTTTTGAGCTGTAATATAGTGTTCTCTACATCTTTGGCTGAAATTTTTTAAGATTTGTTAAACCATTCTTCCGCCTTCTGACATAATTGTACTTTTTTGGTATAACCATCTACATCGGCAACTGATTTTGATAATTTATAAAAAAAATGTTAAAAGATTCTGAAATCAGAGCAGGATTTGTTGTAGTTTTATTTCCCACCTGAATTTTGGAGATAACTTTGCTGTTTGTTCTCATACCCAGTTCTGATTTTACGACAGACCAGACTGCCTTTGATTTGTTTTCATGAGTCAAGATGTATTTATTATGTACCATTTCTTTTGCAGCTTTCACTACCCTTTTAAATAAGCCTTTATACCGTTTGACATAATTTATGAAAACAGGGTCTTTGTTGTATTTCAACTCCTTGTGTAGTTGTCTTTTCTTCCAACTGGATATTTTTATTCCAGTGGTGACCCAATTTAGCTTATTTGAAACCTTTGTGTGCAATACTCTAAGTGGAAATTTTCATTAAATACATGTAAGAAACTTTCTAGAAACCTGTTAAATTGTACAGAGATTGGAGTATCATCTTCAACTTGCCACTCCAGCTCTTCTAATTTAGAGCAGAACTGTTTTAAATTTTCAGCAGTAAAATGCCTTTCGCTATAAGCATTTTTAGTGCTTGGTTCATTTGCATTTTCTATTTCAATGAACAAAGCAGAGTGGTCTGAGAGTCCTAATTCCACACATAACTTATTTGCATCATCAAATTTATAATTCGTTAAAATTTTATCAATACAGCTTCCTGTATTTTCGTTTTCTCTTGTGATTTCCATGAAATTTACCTTGAAACCAAATTTTTGGATGAAGTCCATAAACTTTATTGAGTCATTTGTTTGATTTAATAAATTTATATTGAAATCAGCTGCTATTAATACCTTTTTCTTTTTCTCATTGATGACTTTCTGTAAAAGATTTTTTAATTTTGGTAAAAATAATTTTGTTATCTCTACACCTGGGATTCTATATATAGAAACAATAATAATATTTTGTTTTTCTAATTCAATTGAGCAGCTTTCAAATACTCCTTCTTCATTTAGAAAATTGAAATCATATTTTACTTTATACTGTACAGAGTTATTTACAAGTATGTACAAGCCCCCATGAATACTATTTGTTCTACAAAAACTTGAGACTACATTGAATTTTTTTAACTTATTTAAAATTATTATACTATCTTCAGTAAGCTAATGCTCGTTTAAACGAACAATTTTAATATTTTTACATTCTGCGAGTGAAATTTGTAGTTCATCAATTGTATTCATTCTTTCATTTTGATGGATTGTAACCATGCCATTTATGTTCAAGTGGATTAAAAAAGTGGTGTTTTTTGCCTAAGGTTTCAAGAATAGCTTTCTTTATACGATTTTTACACTTCCTATTCTCTTTTTCCTTATTTACAGTTTTTGTTGGAAAAGTTTGGGAACCAGTACAATCATGAATAAAAACGTTTCTTACCTTTGTATTTGCCTTAGGCTCACTGGCACTAAAAAATGCTATAAGTGCAATGATTGTTTGATTTTTCTATCTGGGAGTCGAGTGGTTGTTGCTGTTGTACTGGGTGATGGTGGTGGATTGATTTCTGCTGCTGTGCTGGTTGTTGATGGTGGGATGGTTTCTCCTGCTGGGAGTCAAGTGGTTGTTGCTGTCATACTAGCTGTTGGTGGCATTAGTACATTATTATTTCCTTTCCAGCACCATATTTTAACTGTTGATCTTTGCAAACATACCGCAAATTCAATGTGAAAGCAAATGTTTTTATTCTTGCCATGACAAATAACTTTTAACTATGTACCACCCCACTCCCCCTTTTTCCCTCCCCCCTCCTCTTTCTGCCCCATTCCCTATACATTTCCCTACACATTTCCTAGAATTCCATCCCCGTCCTGCCCCCCCCCCTCCCTCATTGCCTCCTTTCCCCTCCCACTTTCCCCTCTCCCATGTCCCCCTTTCCCCTCCCCTCCATCCACCCATCCTCCCACCCCCTTCCCATGGTTTCTTGATTTATTGTTTTAAGGTGCGTACAATAGTTTTTTTGTATGACTGGGCTTGGGTGGATTAGTGAATGCTATGTGTAGGATATAAATAAAAAAATCATCGTGTAAGGTCATCAGCTATTGTGGTGTATTGGGCGCCTTATAGCACTTAATGATAGTCTAGGAGGATTACAAATGTTTGTTACCATTACATTTGTCCATACATGTAATTTATATTGGTGAAATACACCATATATCTGTGCAAGAATCAGGTGTAAAGATTTACCATTGTGCTTCCTATAGTATTATATGTTGCTTTTTTTTAAAAAAAAAATTGTGTATAAAAAAATTTGTGGGTCTAATTTAAAAATATTTCAATATATCGCAAATTAATATGATCGTGCCACCTAACATCTACACGGCAAGTCACAAGGGTGCTGCAGCACCTCAGTTTAGTTCTTATGAGGTTATCGACACGGCATGTAGTTTTACTCTATTGGTGCTACGGATGTTGTACTTTCACCTTTTATTCATTTGAAACGCATCTGGGAGAATACTGATTTATACATGTCAAACCATATTGATTTTTAATGTATTTACACTTTGTTCTCAAAAATGTCAACAACACACATTTATGAACATATACGCAGAGGTATATAAAACTTTTTGTAAAATTTGGGTCATCCCAAAAAGTTGCTGTATCTTGTGCAGATTACCACGTACCTATTTTCTTTTCATACTGTGTAATGCCAAAGATGACAGCAAATTTAATGTGAACAGCAGTTTTAACTAGAAATCACATATCTGATTTCAACTTTCTGACAAATTGTGGAAGATACTGTTGCACCTAAGTTTTAAGTATTTAGAGATTCTCGTTTTTCTGCCTAATGTCTGCAAGCTACTTGTTGAAGGTTTTTGCACTACATTATAAAATTCCTTTCTTCAGACAGGGTAATGTCTATGTAGAAATTAGTTTTACTTCTATTATTGTGGTGAATTTCAGAGTTCATCTTAAATTCATTCTTATTACTTACCATAAATGTCATTAGAAAGTGAATATATAAGTATGTGATTATAAAAATTCTAGATCCAAGAGAGACGTCTGCGAGGATTTCGGTTAACATTTTTACACAGTTTTTTTTCTTTTTCTTTTTTTTTTACCTCACACTTTTGTATAATAAATATTTGTTCCATCTTGGCTGCGTTGCCCCAGAAGACTATGCTAAAGGACAGTATATAATGGAAGCAATGTCGTCTGCATGCCAACACAGAGAGCGAGATTTCTCCACTAAAGATTTTTTATTGATATTCTTTTTGATTCCAGTTTTTTCAAAAACTCAGTACTGATTGTAAAGTAAGCTGAATCATCTCACAATCTTTGCATCTTGTGGAAGTGTTGTTGTTGATCTTGAAACTCTCGACAAATCCTGCATGCCCCATTGTAGCTTGTTATTGTGCTTCCACTGAAAGAATTTTGGCTCATTGTCCAATACCTTCAACTTATTGCTGAATACTGGTCTCTCACGTCAACAATGCCAACCATTTCCTTCACTGACTCTCCAGCATTCCACCCCTTTACCTCCTAGATCATTATTCATCACTGTTGATGCCACTTCCATATACACCAACATCCCTCATGCACATGGTTTTCCCACTATTGAACACTACCTCTTCCAACATCCTTCAGACTCCAGACCAACTACCTCATTCCTCATAAATCTTACTAACTTTATCTGAACCCACAACTACTACTCCTTTGAAGGGAAGGTATACAAACAAATCTGTGGCACAGGCATGGGACCCTTTTATGCCAACCTGTTTATGGGTTATCTAGGGAAAACCTTACTAGCCTCCTAAAACACCAAACCCCTGGTGTGGTTCAGTTTATTGTGATATCTTTGTGATTTGGAGTTCTGTCCACATTAAAACCACCCAAGGTATCTGAATTTCTACACCTAACATCCCTTACACATCTAAAATCCTGGCCATCTGGGGATGGCATATCTGCAGTAACAAGAATTCTCTTTCCCAGTATGCTGAAAGTCTCACAAAGTCCTTCAAAGACAGGCACTATACCCAGACATAATCTGCAAACAGATTTCCCATGGTATATCCCCACATACCCCATTTCTTCCCTCCACCCCCAAGAACCAGCTGAGGAGCACTCTCTTTGCCACCAAATACCACTTCAATCTGGAACAACTGAACCACATCATTTGTCAGAGATCATATCCCAGTAGAAGACCCAAGTGCAAGACCTGGTCAGTCAAGCACCCAGCACTTCCCATTCCAGTCCTGTCACAGGCTTATTCTATCCCATCAGAGGTTAGGCCACTTGTGAAAGCAATCATGTCATATACCAATTCTAATACAAGAATGGCACAGCTTTTTATGTTGATGTGTCTACCAACCATCTGTCCTACCAGATGAATGGACACTGCCAAACTTTGGCCAAGACCAAAGCGGACCATCCTGTGGCACAACATGTAAGTAAACATAACATGCTTGGTTTCAGTGGCTGCCTCACAATGTGGCCTTCTGGATACTTCCCTCCACCACCAGGTTTTTAGAACTGCGCAGATGGGAGTTATCTTTGCAACACATTCTCTGTTCCCAAAATCATGCCAGCCTCAGCATATGGTAATTTACTGCCCCACTTCCACCACTAAACAGATTTCGCCCCCCTGTGCCCTACCACCACCTCCCGATTCACATCCTGTCACCATCATTGTGCGACACTCCTCACCCCATTGGTTTTTCCCCTTTCACAGCTCCTTCCCTATTCCGATCCCATTCACCCCTAGACTTCTGACTCTGTACAGGGCAGCTTTGTACTGCATGCTCTGCCAGGCAGTGCTGACTTCTCTGCTACCCCACCTGCTATCCACCACGATTCCCCATCCCACTCTGGATTACTGCTTCCATTCAACACGATGCAGTTGTGTTCTGGCCAGTGGAGCCAGAGAAGCGTAGTCATGTGTGTGCATGACTTACTTGTGTGAATGTGTGTGCATTTTTCTTTCTAAAGGTGGCTTTGGCCAAAAACTCAATGTGTAACTGTCTGTTTTGTCTGTCTGCAACTTACAATGTCATCTTTACAGCGAGTATCAATCTATCATTTCACAGATTGTAAATATTTCACTAATAGTTCTAAACATTATCATGGAACAAGAGCTAATTTGGACTTGCATTTACCATGAAAAACAAACAAAAAACTCAAAACAGTGTTTCCTGACAGAGAATAAAATTTTATTATAAACTGACCAAGGAGATAAAAACTATTACATCTATATAAAAAGGCATCTATAAAACATTCTTCATAAGTTAAACGTATTAGACGATTAAAGATCACTTAGTGGACTCACAGCAATGGTCAGTGATGAAAGGGGATAACTATAACACACTGTCATGTTACAATACACAATCACAATTTAATGCTTTTACAAGAAAAACATGTGCCAAGATCTACAGTGCGTGTTAGCAATGTCTTATCTTCTTCTGAGCTCAACATTTCATCTATGGCTTGGGCCATAGATGCATGTTTACAGGCCTGGAGTCAATTTTCCAAACAGACTGGAGCAGTGCAGGAGATTAACCGGAAAGTGTCCTTAGTGTGTGCAGAAGTGAAGTACAAAACTATGTTTTATAAATTATCTGGAGCAAATTGTTTGTAAATCAAAGAATACGATACAACAGGACTCAGCTGAATGATGCAGTGCAGTTAAGATACTGACTTCATATTCGGGAGTTTTCTCTGTTGGACCATACCGATTTAGGTTTTCCTAAATTATTTCAGGCAAATACTGAGATAGTTTCGTCACCATAGTCATGGCTGACCACCTGTCCTATTCTTATAAAAGCATAGTTATATATTCAGTGCCCATGTATAATTTTAGCACCAAATGAGGTAGCGCAGTGGTTAGCACACTTGACTCTGAAATGGGACACCCTTTTCCAACATTACCTTTTTTTGTATAAATAGCCAATATCATTTATACTATCAACTCTTGTATAGGTTAACATTATCTCAGCTGTTTAACTAAAAGAATTTTGTGTGATTTTGTAACGGTGTATTATATTTCAGGATAAAAATGTGTAAAAAGCAACTAATTTGTTAGTACTCTGTACATACGGTTAAAATTATCTTCATCATTTATTTAGTCATCAGGAACCCACAACATTATATATCAAATCTCAGCCACAAGAATGCACACCTCGATGCAAGAACTGGAGCCAACAGCAAGAGAAAATGAAGATAAGTAAGAAGTTTTTCTTTTGTATATCTTATACCTCACAAAGCTTTCAAAACTTGTGAAGAAACAGAGAATTTTAATAGTGATGTGAGGGAGGGTAAGATTAAAACTCGCATTCGGAGGACGATGGTACGAACTCATGTCTGGCCATTCTGATTGAGGTTTTTTCCATGATTTCCCTAAATCACTTCAGAAAAATGCCAGGGTGGTTCCTTTGAAAGGGCTTGGCCAACTTCCTTCCAGATCTTCCTTTCAGACCTGAATTTTTTTCTGGAGGAACGAAAATTTTTCTTTATATTGTGAAGCTTTTAGGTGACATTTTATTAACTTTAGATTCAAGTTTTATATAAGAATATGTATTCACTTTCAGAACGTACTTTTTAACTTAGTGCCATTTTATGGAATAAAATAACTATTTAGAAAATATACAGTAAAATGATCATTCAATAATTTCTGTGCAAAAATAACAATATTCAGTTATAAAGTTATATATCAAACCAGTCACATTCGTGTATTCTGTTGGTCATAAACCGCTGTGCACTGCTACATTGACTTTTTGATATTTTCATAATGATGCCCAACAGTTGGCAGCACTTGTGCGGGATGAAAAGATTGAACATTGACAAATGTGTACCTCAGATTTCCTAGGGGAAAAACTACTTCTGTTGCAGCGTAAAATTAATGTGCACAATTATTGCCAGAGGGTCTCGAAGGGTTAAGCCGATGGGACCGAGTTAAGCCGATCGGACTGATGACCTCACTTTTTGGTCCCCTCCTCCGAATCAACCAGCTAATCA
Source organism: Schistocerca nitens (assembly GCF_023898315.1). NCBI lineage: Eukaryota > Metazoa > Arthropoda > Insecta > Orthoptera > Acrididae > Schistocerca > Schistocerca nitens. Next base: position 694,664,081 of record NC_064614.1, on the reverse strand, counting down.
ACCTATAATTTTAGATATTTATTTACATTATGGAGGGTGTTCCACATAAAATTGGTACATCTCTCATACCACTTCATCATCTCTAGTCAAATTGCTTGTGAAGTGGCAACACTGTCTCGAAAGTGGATTACACAGCATTTTATCGCAAAGTTGAGCAGAAGCTGTGTGTTCATGTGTCAGTTGTTGTGAGAAGCTCCTGTACAAGAAATGGAGGGCTGTAGGATTCATTCAGAATGTCTAGATGAATAGGTGACTGACAGTGAGTACCTCTGAAACTACGGACAGAATTTGCATGGACATTACAAGAAGTCCTCACAAGCCAGTAAGGAGTTTATCACAGCAGGTTGGTATATCTCATACATAGTGTACTAAAAGATATGAAATTGAAAGCCTCTATTGTGTGATTGAAGTGTAAGAGTTGAAATTTGAGGATCAGGAAAAAACATTTCATCAGCTAACAGTTACAAGGACCTCTTGCTTCACTTCATGCCAGATGAGATGTGGTTTCATTGTCAGGTTATGTAAACTCCCAGAATTACAGATAATGATCACAGTACAACCCACACATTCTAAATGAAGAACCTCTCCTGTCAGAGGAGATTGGTGTTTGTTGTGCATTGTCCGACATGTGTATTATTGGCCCGATATTTTTCAATTGCACCTTAAAGAGTCCCAGATATCTAGAGATCTTTGACACTTTCTATGCACAGTTATAAGAAGCAGAGAAGCTGTATACAGTATTCTGCCAAGATGGAGCAACCACTCACACATCCACCCAAAGTATGGCCCACATCACCAATGTTTTCCCTGAAGACAGATTTGTAAGGAGAGGCCTCCAACCCCCAAGGTTCCCAGACTTAATGCCATGCAATTTTTATTTATGGGGAGCACTAAAAAGCGAAGTACATGTTGACAATCCTCGCCCAATAGATGATCTCAGATGGAACATTACTGACAAATTAGCATCATCACATATGCAGAATTACAGTGTGTTGCTCACTGTTAATTTTTTATTTTATTTTATTTTATCCCCCCCCCCCCCCTGATGAACTATGGACCTTGCCATTGGTGGGGAGGCTTGCGTGCCTCAGCGATACAGATAGCCATACCGTAGGTGCAACCACAACGGAGGGGTATCTGTTGAGAGGCCAGACAAATGTGTGGTTCCTGAAGAGGGGCAGCAGCCTTTTCAGGAGTTGCAGGTTGCAGGGGCAACAGTCTGGATGATTGACTGATCTGGCCTTGTAACACTAACCAAAATGGCCTTGCTGTGCTGGTATTGCGAATGGCTGAAAGCAAGGGGAAACTACAGCCGTAATTTTTCCCGAGGGCATGCAGCTTTACTGTATGGTTAAATGATGATGGTGTCCTCTTGGGTAAAATATCCCGGAGGTAAAATAGTCCCCCATTCAGATCTCCAGGTGGGGACTACTCAACAGGATGTCATTATCAGGAGAAAGAAAACTGGCATTCTACGGGATCAGAGCACGGAATGTCAGATCCCTTAATCAGGCAGGTAGGTTAGAAAATTTAAAAAGGGAAATGGATAGGTTAAAATTAGATATAGTGGGAATTAGTGAAGTTTGGTGGCATGATGAACAAAACTTTTGGTGAGGTGAATAGAGGGTTATAAATACAAAATCAAATATGGGTAATGCATGAGTAGGTTTAATAACGAATAAAAAAATAGGAGTGCGAGTAAGATACTACAAACAGCATAGTGAATGCATTATTGTGGCCAAGATAGACACGAAGCCCATGCCTACTACAGTAGTACAAGTTAATATGCCAACTAGCTTTGCAGATGACAAATAAATTGATGAAATGTATGATGAGATAAAAGAAATTATTAAGATAGTGAAGGGAGACGAAAATTTTATAGTTATGGGTGACTGGAATTCGATAGTAGGAAAAGGGAGAGAAGGAAACGTAGTAGGTGAATATGGATTGGGGAGGGGGGGGGGGGGGGGGGGAAGAAATCAAAGAGGAAGCCACCTGCTAGAATTTTGCACAGAACATAACTTAATCATAGCTAACACTTGGTTCAAGAATCATGAAAGAAGGTTGTATACATGGAAAAAGCCTGGAGATACTAGAAGGTATCAGATAGATTATATAATTGTAAGACAGAGATTTAGGTACCAGGTTTAAATTGTAAGACATTTCCAGGGGCAGATGTGGACTCTGACCACAATCTATTGGTTATGAACTGTAGATTAAAACTGAAGAAACTGCAGAAAGGTGGAAATTTAAGGAGATGGAACCTGGATAAACTGAAAGAACCAGAGGTTTTACAGAGTTTCAGGGAGAGCATAAGGGAACAATTGGCAGGAATGGGGGAAAGAAATACAGTAGAAGAAGAATGGGTAGCTTTGAGGGATGAAGTAGTGAAGGCAGCAGAGGACCAAGTAGGTAAAAAGACGAGTGCCGGTAGAAATCCTTGGGTAACAGAAGATATATTGAATTTAATTGATGAAAGGAGAAAATATAAAAATGCAGTAAATGAAGCAGGCAGAAAGGAATACAAACATCTCAAAAATGAGATTAACAGGAAGTGCAAAATGGCTAAGCAGGGATGGCTAGAGGACAAATGTAAGGATGTAGAGGCTTATCTCACTAGTGGTAAGATAGATACTGCCTACAGGAAAATTAGAGAGACCTTTGGAGAAAAGAGAACCACTTGTATGAATATCAAGAGCTCAGATGGAAACCCAGTTCTAAGCAAAGAAGGGAAAGCAGGAAGGTGGAAGGAGTATATAGAGGGTCTATATAAGGGCGATGTAATTGAGAACAGTATTATGGAAATGGAAGAGGATGTAGATGAAGATGAAATGGGAGATACAATAGTGCGTGAAGAGTTTGACCGAGCACTGAAAGACGTGAGTTGAAACAAGGCCCCGGGAGTAGACAACATTCCATTAGATCTACTGACGGCCTTGGGAGAGCCAGTCCTGACAAAACTCTACCACCTGGTGAGCAAAATGTATGAGACAGGCGAAATACCCTCAGACTTCAAGAAGAATATAATAATTCCAATCCCAAAGAAAGCAGGCATTGACAGATGTGAAGATTACCGAACTATCAGTTTAATAAGTCACAGCTGCAAAATACTAACGCGAATTCTTTACAGATGAATGGAAAAACTGGTAGAAGTTGTCCTCGGGGAAGATCAGTTTGGATTCCGTAGAAATACTGGAACACAATACTGACATTACGACTTATCTTCGAAGAATAATTAAGGAAAGGCAAACCTACGTTTCTAGCATTTGTAGATTTAGAGAAAGCTTTTGACAATGTTGACTGGAATACTCTCTTTCAAATTCTAAAGGTGGCAGGGGTAAAATACAGGGAGCGAAAGGCTATTTACAATCTGTACAGAAATCAGATGGCAGTTATAAGAGTCGAGGGGCATGAAAGGGAAGCAGTGGTTGGGAAAGGAGTGAGACAGGGTTGTAGCCTCTCCCCGATGTTATTCAATCTGTATATTGAGCAAGCAGTAAAGGAAACAAAAGAAAAATTCGGAGTAGGTATTAAAATCCATGGAGAAGAAATAAAAACTTTGAGGTTCGCCGATGACATTGTAATTCTGTCAGAGACAGCAAAGGACTTGGAAAAGCAGTTGAACGAAATGGACAGTGTCTTGAAAGGAGGATATAAGATGAACATTAACAAAAGCAAAATGAGGATAATGGAATGTAGTCGAATTAAGTCGGGTGATGCTGAGGGAATTAGATTAGGAAATGAGACACTTAAAGTAGTAAAGGAGTTTTGCTATTTGGGGAGCAAAATAACTGATGATGGTCAAAGTAGAGAGGATATAAAATGTAGACTGGCAATGGCAAGGAAAGCGTTTCTGAAGAAGAGAAATTTGTTAACATCGAGTATAGATTTAAGTGTCAGGAAGTCATTTCTGAAAGTATTTCTATGGAGTGTAGCCATGTATGGAAGTGAAACACGGTCGATAAATAGTTTGGACAAGAAGAGAATAGAAGCTTTCAAAATGTGGTGCTACAGAAGAATACTGAAGATTAGATGGGTGGATCACATAACTAATGAGGAGGCATTGAATAGAATTGGGGAGAAGAGGAGTTTGTGGCACAACTTGACAAGAAGAAGGGACCGATTGGTAGGACATATTCTGAAGCATCAAGAAATCACCAATTTAGTACTGGAGGGCAGCGTTGAGGGTAAAAATTGTAGAGGGAGACCAAGAGATGAATACACTAAGCAGATTCAGAAGGATGTAGGTTGCAGTAGGTACTGGGAGATGAAGAAGCTTGCACAGGATAGAGTAGCATGGAGAGCTGCATCAAACCAGTGTCAGGACTGAAGACCACAGCAACTTTTTTTCATTCCAAATTATGTTTATGGAGATAACAGATTTTTTTATATCTGTACACATATTTGGTATAATGGGGTCGTGCACCTTCAACAGAAGTGCTCGTTAGAAGGGTATTGAGTTAGAGAAGTGGCAATGTCCATATAAACAAGTGTATAGTGAACCTGTTCCAGTAAAAAAGAAGAAACTAGATTAGGTAAAGAAAATTCTCCAATATGTAACAGACTTGCAGAAACTACACTCCTGGAAATGGAAAAAAGAACACCTTGACACCGGTGTGTCAGACCCACCGTACTTGCTCCGGACACTGCGAGAGGGCTGTACAAGCAATGATCACACGCACGGCACAGCGGACACACCAGGAAACGCGGTGTTGGCTGTCGAATGGCGCTAGCTGCGCAGCATTTGTGCACCGCCGCCGTCAGTGTCAGCCAGTTTGCCGTGGCATACGGAGCTCCATCGCAGTCTTTAACACTGGTAGCATGCCGCGACAGCGTGGACGTGAACCGTATGTGCAGTTGACGGACTTTGAGCGAGGGCGTATAGTGGGCATGCGGGAGGCCAGGTGGACATACCGCCGAATTGCTCAACACATGGGGCGTGAGGTCTCCACAGTACATCGATGTTGTCGCCAGTGGTCGGCGGAAGGTGCATGTGCCCGTCGACCTGGGACCGGACCGCAGCGACGCACGGATGCACGCCAAGACCGTAGGATCCTACGCAGTGCCGTAGGGGACCGCACCGCCACTTCCCAGCAAATTAGGGACACTGTTGCTCCTGGGGTATCGGCGAGGACCATTCGCAACCGTCTCCATGAAGCAGGGCTACGGTCCCGCACACCGTTAGGCCGTCTTCCGCTCACGCCCCAACATCGTGCAGCCCGCCTCCAGTGGTGTCGCGACAGGCGTGAATGGAGGGACGAATGGAGACGTGTCGTCTTCAGCGATGAGAGTCGCTTCTGCCTTGGTGCCAATGATGGTCGTATGCGTGTTTGGCGCCGTGCAGGTGAGCACTACAATGAGGACTGCATACGACCAAGGCACACAGGGCCAACACCCGGCATCATGGTGTGGGGAGCCAACGTGCTCTAGAAGGTGTAAGTCAACTACCCTGGCCAGCAAGATCTCCGGATCTGTCCCCCATTGAGCATGTTTGGGACTGGATGAAGCGTCGTCTCACGCGGTCTGCACGTCCAGCACGAACACTGGTCCAACTGAGGTGCCAGGTGGAAATGGCATGGCAAGCCGTTCCACAAGACTACATCCAGCATCTCTACGATCGTCTCCATGGGAGAATAGCAGCCTGCATTTCTGCGAAAGGTGGATATACACTGTACTAGTGTCGACATTGTGCATGCTCTGTTGCCTGTGTCTATGTGCCTGTGGTTCTGTCAGTGTGATCATGTGATGTATCTGACCCCAGGAATGTGTCAATAAAGTTTCCCCTTCCTGGGACAATGAATTCACAATGTTCTTATTTCAATTTCCAGGAGTGTATTTTATAACATTATCAGCCAGTGGCCAGCGAAGATTAGACAAGATAAATATGAAACATAGCCGCCATTGTCTGCTTTGCTGTATTATGCTTGTGGTTGTATTTTGAGTACATTATGAATAAATGTGTATGCTCATAACAAACTTTTTTATTGCTGTAATGAATATGAATAACAGAAACTTGCATGACACAATACTTCCACTACAAATCTAATCAGATTACATTAGATTTAGTTTTCATTCCATAGACCCAAAAATGAGATGATTCTCGTGTGTGTGGAACATGTCGTAAAGTATAACATAAAACATTTGAATATAAGACTCACTACCCTGATCTTTTGTCAGGAGATTGTCAAAATAGGAGAATACATTACAGTAAACTGAAACATAGTTATGCCCTTTTAATAAATTTATCATATACGAAATACCTATTCTTGACTGTTGTGACCAAGTGCTGTCAAAACTGAAATGTAACAAGCATTTTTACTTAACCTTGTCTAACAGTCTGGTTCATATATTCATCTATAGAATAGAAGGAGGTGCCTATCAAAAAGTGTTTCAAACTCCGTTTAAATGGTGCATTATCTGAAACCAAGTGTTTGATGGTTACTAGCAATTTATTGAAAACATGTGTTCCTGAATATTGGACCCATTTGTGGGCCAAGGTAAGTGATTTTTAGGTCTTTATGTAGAATGTTCTTATTCCTAGTATTGACACTATGTATTGAGCTATTGGTTGGAAAGAGAGACATATTACTTGCAACAAATTTCATTAAGGAATAAATATACTGAGAAGCACTGGTTAGAATACAAAGTTCCTTGAACAGTTTTCTACATGATGTTCTTGAATTTACTCCACAAATGATTCTTATTACACACTTTTGTACAATAAAGACTTTTGCTCAGTTTGATGAGTTACCCCAGAATATGATCCCATATGACATAATAGAGTGAAAGTAAGCAAAGTAAGCAAGCTTTTTTTATATGTATATCTTCTACATCTGACATCATTCTCACTCCAAATACAGACTTGTTTAGGTTCTTCAACAATTCTGTGGTATGCCCTTCCCAACTGAATTTATTATCGAGTAGTAATCCCAGAAATTTAACACTGTCAACCTATTTGAACTGCATGTCTTCATATGTTATACACATACTGGAAGGAAATCTCTCACAGGTTCTGAACTGCATATAGTAGATCTTTTCAAAGTTTAATGACAGTGAATTAGCTTTAGACCATTTATTAATGTCAGTAAAAATATGATTAGCAGCTATTTCTGAATCTGTACCTGACTTGCTACTTATTACAATGTTTTTATCATCTGCAAACAAAACAAATTTAACATCTGGCAATGTAACATTGACATATACATGAAAAAGCAACGGACCCAAGATGGAACCTTGAGGAACACCACAGGTAATTAATTCCCAATCAGATTAAGACTGACTGCTTACTGCACAGTTGTTTTGTAACAACAGCCTTTGTTTCCTTTTAGTTAGGTAAGACCTGAACCATTTTGCAGCACTGCTGGTGACACCATAATATTCTTATTTACTTAAGAGAAGGCTGTGATTCACACAGTCAAAAGCTTTTGGCAGTTTGTAGAAAATGCCTGTAGGCTCTAATTTGTTATGAATTAAGTACATTCTCACTGTACTTGTAAATAGCTTTCTCTATAACAGAACCCTTAAGAAAGCCAGACTGTGGCTTGGACAATATATTATTTGCAGTCAAATGCTTAAGGAGATGCTTGAACACAACCTTTTCAAATATTTTTGAAAAAGCTGGCAAAAGTGAAATTTGTTGATAGTTTGATGGTATCTATTTATCCCACTTCTTGTAAAGAGGCTTAACCTTAGCATATTTTACCCAGTCTGGAAATGTTCTGCTGATAAGAGATTGATTACACAAATAACTTAAGATAGAACTCAACTTGCATGTGCACTCTTTGATTAACTTCACTGATATGTTATCATACCCACTAGAATACATAGATTTTGTGATGGATGCTACTTCTTTGGGAGATATGAGTGTCATTTCCATTTTACTGAAGTTATTTTTAAATACTGGCCTCAGATACTCCATTGCACTGTTCACTGAACCTAATAACCCCGAGCCCTCAGGAACAGAAACAAAGTACTTGGTTAAGAAGTTTGCAACACTACACTTGTTTATTTTTAGAGCTGTGTGTTCCTCTTCCTTTTTGGCCCCACCTGTCTCTGTCTTCACTATATTCCATAAAGTTTTCATTTTGTTGCCTGATGTAATTATCTTTTTCTCTTAATAAAGGTGCTTTAGTTTCTGGATTACTCACTTTAATATTTTGCAATATTCTTTGTAATGCATTACAATGATAACATCACAGCTGTTCCTAGATAGTAGATACAGTCTCCATTTTGTCCCACATGGTATCTAAATTCCGTGTGTAATCCTTGGTTTATTTTTTGACTTCTCTTTGATTTGAGTCACCTTTGGGGAAAGCAGTTTTCAATAGTGGAAGTAACTTTATTAATGAATGCTTTGTATTTTCCATTTGACTCAGAAGTATTGTAAATGTCTGTCCAATTCACATCTTAGAGCAATCTCCCAAAATCCTCAATTTTTGGCTGATTTATTACCCTCCTGTACTCAGCCTTAATACAGTTTTTATCTTGAAAGTTTCAACATTTAACACAAGATGCTGCATTCTTGCTCAGATAGCCCATTTACTATTGGTTGTGATATCACTTTTTTTCCTAGATTTGTCTACCAAGGTATTATCAATAGCAGTCTCAGAGCATTGACATACCTTAATTGTAAAGTTAACCATAGGAATTAAACTGAATGACAGTGTCACTGATTGCAATAACTGTTCACTGACAGAGCTTTTCAATAAATCCACATTAAAATCACTGTGAGATGGAACAACTGAGCTTCCAGATTAAAATTAATGAAGAAGTTAAATTTTCCTGAAAATGCTCTGTATATATTTACTATTGTAAAGGACTTATTATGGAATACTAATTCCATTGCACAAGCTTCTAAGTGTCACTCTGAGCAAAATTTATTAATGTCAATATTATTGAAATCAAAACAGTTTCTGACAAATGTGGCATCTCCTCCTTTCTCCATATTTTCTCTATAGAGTAAGATGCTAACTTGAATCCTGTAATATTTAACATATCTATACCATGGTCATGTGACGTTCAGAGAGGCAGATTATATCAACTGGTTTGCTTACCTTTAATTCTTCAACACAAATAAGCAACTCACTAAGCTTACCCCATTGTCCTCGTATATTCCGATGCAGTAAGGATAACTGATTTTGTGTGCTGGCTGAATTACAACTGGATGAACCTAATTTTTCTGTCAGTTTTTGAATATCTCTAGATTCAATCATGAATTATGTACATTATAATTTGCTTTCTGGCTGCCTATCTCTGAAGATCTCCCCCCCGCCCCCCAAGTTATTTGCTACTAGCCCAGACAGTTTTCCCTTCCCTTTGCTGTTGAAGTGAAGGCCATGCCTAGTATAGTCCCACCTGCTGACAGAGTCAACAGGAACCACACCGATATGAGACCTCATACCTGATCCAAGCAGCCATTCCACCTCAAAATTAACTATCCTAACAGAAGAGTTTAAATGAGCCCATTTTGGTGCCTCAGAACAGATACAAGCCCAACACAGTATGTCTCGTTGCTGAATCTATCTTTACCAGATCACTCTAAATTGAATAATTGGGGTCCCTGTCCTTGCTATTCCCTGCCCCAACCACTATTAACACAGTGTCTTACCTTGAAAAGTCTTTGCAAACTGAACCTACACCTTCTGTCACCTGACCCAAACTTGCATTTGCTTTAAAAAAACTTTTTGTCCTGGTAATCTGATCATAGTTCATCCTGCAACAGTTGGCCAATACCTCTACCATGTGAGTTACCTTACAACAAAAGTTTCTTCTTCTTCACAACTTTTTTTTGACTTCTTGCTTCTCAAACATGTTTTGAAAGTTTATTGTGTCCTGTCTACTCCTACATGTACTTGTGGCTCATCAGGTTCCAGCTGTGACAATAGATCAAACCTGTTTTCAACAATGCGAACAACACTGTCTGAGAAAGTCCTATTCCTATTTCTTCTGTTACTTATAGTCACTTCCCACCTTTCTTTTCCCTTCTCCCCCCCTTAATCTTTCCAGATCTTGTTTTGCCTTATCTAGTTCCATGTGGGAGGGGAGGGGGGGGGGGGCAGTGATCTTCTCCTCCTGTTCCAGTGTCTTCCTACTTCTACAGCAAATCCTACACAACCAACGAGCCTTGTTTATTTCACCAGTTCCCATGCCGCTACAGTCACCCACATGAAAGAAACTGCAACAGCCCTTGCACCACAACCTAGAACTAACAGTCCTATGGCAAGTCATACACTTCTCATTCATGGCAAACAAATTTTAGCTTTAGGTAAGTTAAACAAGAGTAACTGCCTAGACTACTCCATTAATATATTAAACTTATTAGAAAGTTTAGGCCTAAAATTCAGATACTAATTCAAAACTTCTGGAGAAATACAAACAATTAAACATGTATTATTTATGTGACAAAACAAAAGTAAAAAAAGAACTGAGCCTACACTATATGAGCTTTTCACTTATTTCTGAACTTTTCCCTTTGGCTACTTACTAGAGAATGAAATGGATAGCATGTAAGAATATGCTATCAACACATACTGTGCATTATTGAAATGATCACATGACCTACAGTGTATGATAATGTAAACAAAACCCCTAGTCCGAAATTCGCGCCTATGAAATGTTTTCTTTTTCCAAAAAGTACACAAAAAGATATGAAACCTTCAATTGATAGCTTACAATAGGTATTAATTTACTTATTTACAATGTAATATTGCCCAACCCTTATCCTTGTGAGAGTTCTGAGTGTACACTTCTCGTCAACCAAAGATGCGCACACACAGGAATGTTAGTTGCCGTGTCGGCATCATCATGTTTGAAAAAGGGTTATCTCCAGTACCAGCTAATTGGATTACTGACCACATTCTCTCACTGAAGTATGTTGTAATGGTGTGCATTATTTCATTCTGGGGCCAAATGCTACACGGCAACTCCATAGCAATGCTTAAAACTGTTGTGTAATAAAACCACTTTTTGTATCTCCTAAAAAATTTAGTGTCTGGGACGTGACCACTTTTCCAACTCACCAATTCAATTCTGCTTACTATTCCATCATTGAAACACACAACACAATCCAGAACATTAAATCTCAAGATACTTATTCTAAAAAGTACATTTTTGGTATCTTTCTCCAGATTGTTGTTGTTGTTGTGGTCTTCAGTCCTGAGACTGGTTTGATGCAGCTCTCCATGCTACTCTATCCTGTGCAAGCTTCTTCATCTCCCAGTACCTACTGCAACCTACATCCTTCTGAATCTGCTTAGTGTATTCATCTCTTGGTCTCCCCCTACGATTTTTACCCTCCACGCTGCCCTCCAATACTAAATTGGTGATCCCTTGATGCCTCAGAACATGTCCTACCAACCGATCCCTTCTTCTGGTCAAGTTGTGCCACAAACTCCTCTTCTCCCCAATCCTATTCAGTACCTCCTCATTAGTTATGTGATCTACCCATCTAATCTTGAGCATTCTTCTGTAGCACCACATTTCGAAAGCTTCTATTCTCTTCTTGTCCAAACTATTTACCGTCCATGTTTCACTTCCATACATGGCTACACTCCATACAAATACTTTCAGAGATGACTTCCTGACACTTAAATCTATACTCGATGTTAACAAATTTCTCTTCTTCAGAAACGCTTTCCTTGCCATTGCCAGTCTACATTTTATATCCTCTCTACTTCGACCATCATCAGTTATTTTGCTCCCCAAATAGCAAAACTCCTTTACTACTTTAAGTGTCTCATTTCCTAATCTAATACCCTCAACATCACCCGACTTAATTCGACTACATTCCATTATCCTCGTTTTGCTTTTGTTGATGTTCATCTTATATCCTCTCTTCAAGACACCATCCATTCCGTTCAACTGCTCTTCCAAGTCCTTTGCTGTCTCTGACAGAATTACAATGTCATCGGCGAACCTCAAAGTTTTTATTTCTTCTCCATGGATTTTAATACCTACTCCAAATTTTTCTTTTGTTTCCTTTACTGCTTGCTCAATATACAGATTGAATAACATCGGGGAGAGGCTACAACCCTGTCTTACTCCCTTCCCAACCGCTGCTTCCCTTTCATGTCCCTCAACTCTTATAACTGCCATCTGGTTTCTGTACAAATTGTAAATAGCGTTTCGCTCCCTGTATTTTACCCCTGCCACCTTTAGAATTTGAAAGAGAGTATTCCAGTCAACATTGTCAAAAGCTTTCTCTAAGTCTACAAATGCTAGAAACGTAGGTTTGCCTTTCCTTAATCTTTCTTCTAAGATAAGTCGTAAGGTCAGTATTGCCTCACGTGTTCCAGTATTTCTACGGAATCCAAACTGATCTTCCCCGAGGCCGGCTTCTACTAGTTTTTCCATTCGTCTGTAAAGAATTCGTGTTAGTATTTTGCAGCTGTGGCTTATTAAACTGATTGTCCGGTAATTTTCACATCTGTCAACACCTGCTTTCTTTGGGATTGGAATTATTATATTCTTCTTGAAGTCTGAGGGTATTTCACCTGTTTCATACATCTTGCTCACCAGATGGTAGAGTTTTGTCAGGACTGGCTCTCCCAAGGCCGTCAGTAGTTCCAATGGAATGTTGTCTACTCCGGGGGCCTTGTTTCGACTCAGGTCTTTCAGTGCTCTGTCGAACTCTTCACGCAGTATCGTATCTCCCATTTCATCTTCATCTACATCCTCTTCCATTTCCATAATATTGTCCTCAAGTACATCGCCCTTGTATAGACCCTTTATATACTCCTTCCACCTTTCTGCCTTCCCTTCTTTGCTTAGAACTGGGTTTCCATCTGAGCTCTTGATATTCATACAAGTGGTTCTCTTCTCTCCAAAGGTCTCTTTAATTTTCCTGTAGGCAGTATCTATCTTACCCCTAGCGAGACAAGCCTCTACATCCTTACATTTGTCCTCTAGCCATCCCTGCTTAGCGATTTTGCACTTCCTGTCGATCTCATTTTTGAGACGTTTGTATTCCTTTTTGCCTGCTTCATTTACTGCATTTTTATATTTTCTCCTTTCATCAATTAAATTCAATATTTCTTCTGTTACCCAAGGATTTCTACTAGCCCTCGTCTTTTTACCTATTTGATCCTCTGCTGCTTTCACTACTTCATCCCTCAAAGCTACCCATTCCTCTTCTACTGTATTTCTTTCCCCCATTCCTGTCAATTGTTCCCTTATGCTCTCCCTGAAACTCTCTACAACCTCTGGTTCTTTCAGTTTATCCAGGTCCCATCTCCTTAAATTCCCACCTTTTTGCAGTTTCTTCAGTTTTAATCTACAGGTCATAACCAATAGATTGTGGTCAGAGTCCACATCTGCCCCTGGAAATGTCTTACAATTTAAAACCTGGTTCCTAAATCTCTGTCTTACCATTATATAATCTATCTGATACCTTTTAGTATCTCCAGGGTTCTTCCATGTATACAACCTTCTATCATGATTCTTAAACCAAGTGTTAGCTATGATTAAGTTGTGCTCTGCGCAAAATTCTACCAGGCGGCTTCCTCTTTCATTTCTTAGCCCCAATCCATATTCACCTACTACGTTTCCTTCTCTCCCTTTTCCTACACTCGAATTCCAGTCACCCATGACTATTAAATTTTCGTCTCCCTTCACTATCTGAATAATTTCTTTTATTTCATCGTACATTTCTTCAATTTCTTCCTCATCTGCAGAGCTAGTTGGCATATAAACTTGTACTACTGTAGTAGGTGTGGGCTTCGTATCTATCTTGGCCACAATAATGCGTTCACTATGCTGTTTGTAGTAGCTTACCCGCATTCCTATTTTCCTATTCATTATTAAACCTACTCCTGCATTACCCCTATTTGATTTTGTATTTATAACCCTCTATTCACCTCACCAAAAGTCTTGTTCCTCCTGCCACCGAACTTCACTAATTCCCACTATATCTAACTTTAACCTATCCATTTCCCTTTTTAAATTTTCTAACCTACCTGCCCAATTAAGGGATCTGACATTCCACGCTCCGATCCGTAGAGCGCCAGTTTTCTTTCTCCTGATAACGACGTCCTCTTGAGTAGTCCCCGCCCGGAGATCCGAATGGGGGACTATTTTACCTCCGGAATATTTTACCCAAGAGGACGCCATCATCATTTAATCATACAGTAAAGCTGCATGCCCTCGGGAAAAATTACGGCCGTAGTTTCCCCTTGCTTTCAGCCGTTCGCAGTACCAGCACAGCAAGGCCGTTTTGGTTATTGTTACAAGGCCAGATCAGTCAATCATCCAGACTGTTGCCCTTGCAACTACTGAAAAGGCTGCTGCCCCTCTTCAGGAACCACACGTTTGTCTGGCCTCTCAACAGATACCCCTCCGTTGTGGTTGTACCTACGGTACGGCTATCTGTATCGCTGAGGCTCGCAAGCCTCCCCACCAACGGCAAGGTCCATGGTTCATAGGGGGAGGTTCTCCAGATTATATGATCGAAACTTTCATTAGGAATTTGTGCGCGGCCATGGAGGCATTTTGCTAAAAGGCTGTTATCCATCACGCCTTGAGGGAGGGGGGGGGGGGTACATTTTTTACTGTTTTCATTGCATATCGCTACTCTACTTCAGGAAATGAATGGTTGTATATGTACGTTTCCCTCTAATGGTTTCCTTTTGAATCCCACCACCACAAAGCCTTTTGAACAAATAGCATATTGTGCAGTGTTGCCTATAGAATTCACTTCCCACACTGCTCTTCTCATTTTCTGTACTGGATGCAGCATTTCTCTTAACTGCAAAACCACAGTAACATTGCAGTATAGTTATCTCACTATCTGAAGGAGGTCCACAACTTGTGACTGGTTACCATCAGACAATTTCTTTCTTTTCAGGTTCTTCAGTTTTCATAGCATTGCACCCATCCTTTCAATTTTCAAATTCCTGTATCTCCTTACACTTTAGATTCTTTTACTTTCATGAATCTTTTTGAATTTCCATCCCCAAGATAACTGATGTATCTAATATTTAATAATGTCTGATACTTCTGGAAAAATTGTAAGCACACCTGCCCCTTCCATTCCACCACTTTAACTCTTGCAATTCTTAGGGTGGTGAGCACCAACCAGGAGCAAGTGAAACTAAAGTAGTAAGTTACTAAGAGAGAAGGAAATCGGCGACTTCCAGTCGATAGTACTGAACTAAAGGAGTAAATTACTCCAGGAGAAAATTTTTCATTTACTTACAGGGTAAATTTATTTACTCCATTACTGGTGCAGAGCAAAAGTCACTGTATGTGTCCATGCCACAGAGCCAAGAAAATATACCAAAGAACAAAAGGGAATTGTATGAAACTGGTGGACTCCAAAATGTCATAGGAGCCATAGGTTGTGTACACATACCCATACTTTGTCCTTCAGGAGCCCAAGAAGAACTATACAGAAATCTCAAGAATTTCTTTTCTGTCAATACATAAATCATCTGTGATACCAGTATGAACATTTTGAACGTGATAAGTCATTGGCTGGGTTCGACACATGATGCACGCATTTGGGATAATAGTAGAGTTGCTGCAGAATTTGAAAATGGACAATATGATGGGTTGCTTGTTGGATATAATGGATATGCTCTCTCCAAACATCTTATGACACCTGTGTTCCGAGCCCACACAGGAGCCGGTGCTGCAATAGAACCCATATTGCTACCAGATGTGTAATAGAGTGAGCATTCGGTGTTTGGAAGAAAAGTTTCCAAATTCTCACTAAAACATTGCGATTTAAACCAAACAAGTGTGGGAATGTTGTTGTGGCTGCTACAGTTCTACACAACTTTGGACTAGAAGTTAGACATGTGTTTCACCATGACACTGTGGAGTGAATGACAGCAAATAACATGCATTTTAGCCAGATGCAGATGCTGCAGGCCAAGTTGTCAGAAGGTCTGTTATACTTAATTATTTTAATTAAAATTGTACCTAGTTTGCTAGTAAAATTAGAAGTTCGTGTAAAGACTTTCCCTTCTTAAATGAATAAATAAACCTCCAGAGTGTCACTACTGCAATGAAAGTGACTCATTTTATTTATGTGTAATTTTATAGTTATGTTCTTTTTCTTTCTTTCTTATTTTGTTTGCTTGGGGATTAAGATTCTCTTTTTATTTCTTAATTGAGCACTGAGAGTCATACAATGTTTTGATTATTTCTAAAAAAAAATAATTTTATAAAATTGCAAATTCAGATAAATATTAGAATGTGGTGTTAACAAAAATTAGTACCGATGCTGAAATGATAAATACAAATACTGCGCCACACAAGAAACAGGAGCATATTAACCATTTGAAAAAATATCAAGGAAATAAAAGATGTTTTATACATATGGATATTTTCTTATTCATTCACAAAAACCCAAATTTCACACGCACATTGGCTGAAGAACTGGAACCTGAAGTTTGCTCCATTACGTTCTTGAACTGATTCATAATTTCCATTTTACAGTTTTCGCTTCATCCATGATTTCTCTTTGTCTTTCTATTAATAACATTTTTGCATTGTATTCCTCTTGTGTTATGGAACGAAGCTCATCTGCTTTTTTCAGCAATTCTCTGTTCTTCACTACAACCGCATGTTCTCTCCCTCTTTGGATAGGTGCACCTTCTGATAAGCTCCCACTAGAGAATGCAGGCCGAGGTTCATGGCTATGAGATAAAGTTCCACCTTCAGCAGTTTCATTGTTACCTTCAGAGCAGTTATCATCATCAAAGTTACTTGAAGGTATCACACTATCTTCAGATGTGTCATTGCTGTTAACTCCAGCTATCTCTTTGAAAACTTGTGGAATCATATAACAACCATTTGCCTTATATTGTTGATCTTTGTCTCACCTACTCCACTGACAGTTTGAAATTGTTCTTGATTAAATTTAGCTTTCATTTTCTTTGTTTTCACTTTCATGTCCTTCCAAATTACTTTAAGCTGCTCTTGGGATCTTTGTGTAAGAGCTTCTGCATTGTATTCAACATGTATTTTTTCCCAAACATCCTTTTTCCTTTTTAGCATGTTGACATCATGCTTTTTAGATTCAATGGTAGTTATGTACTTTTTCATTATTTCAGCAAATCACACTTTTTTTCATTTTCTGGTATGGTTTTTGAACATTTCTTGGCTACCTCCATGTTGCTGCTAGCTCGTATCTCAAACTGGCGCTTAAATTAATATGTGTTACCAAAAAACAATGGACGATGGTAGCTGCAGATGGCGGGGTTAACAGCAGATTCATCCATTATTAGAATGTTTCTTTTTCATAATACACAGATCTTATCATTAATTAGTGCAATAGCATTTAGATTTTACAATTGTAATAATTCAATTTAATAATCCTTTCTAGCTTCTAAACTTAAAGCAATGAACATAAATTATTCAAAGGTGAAATAATGTCTTCTGACAATCAATATTTTCCGAGAGGGGATGTAATACATGTTATAGCAGTGTGCAGAAATGGCTTGCTTCTTTAGTAAAAAGGCATTACTACTTTAGTTACAACTAAAGAAGTAAACAGAAATTGAGCTCTCGAACAGTTACTAAAAGAGTATATTACTACAGAAGTAATTTACTAAAGTAGTACTGACTAAAGAAGTAAGAGTTACTACAAGAGTAATTTATACTAGTTTGGTGCTCACCACCCTTAGAGAAAATTATGAATACAACACCTATCATGACACCTACAACTGTAGCAGTGCTTTATGAGGCATTCAAAGTCAACCGCCTTTTCATTATCTAGAGAATTACTTGTAACAGTGCCATTTGGAGAAGAATGTCCTTGTAGTTCCACAGGTAAACAAACCAGAGATATAAACTGAAGGCAGTTACAGACAAAAATTACATGTAGACAGTAGTGCTAACGCATGACTAAAACTGTGCTGAATAATTGTATCTTTGAAAGTAAAAGATGTGTGTGTCAAACAACATACTCAAGAGGGAATGTGACTGATGGGCCATGTGCCACCAGGTTTAACAGGTCAAAGGCATCTAAATGCTCAAATTATGATGCACAATTGACTGGAACATCTGATAGGATAAAAATTAAAAATTCAATTTTTTTCTTCAGTTTTCACTAGCCAGTGTTTTTAAGCTTTCCCAATGTTTGAAAATCTCAAGGGTATACAGATGAGTAGAATCATCAAAGATGACCAATATTTTGATGTCCCCCTTCCTCTTTATCCTGCATGTTGTTATGAGAGTTCATTGTTCCTTTATATTGATGTCAGTGTGAAATGTAAGCTTACTAGGAAATGTTGTTGGTGTGCTGTAGTTGCATAGGCATGCTGTCTTACCTATCAACAGGTTTACATATACTGGTGTGATCTAGAGGAGCACCATACAGTTCACCAATCCCAGCATCTGAAAAACACAAAGTAAAACTCAGTCATTGTTTTCACCAAAAAGTCTATTTTTTGTCACCTCTTACAAATAACTTACCGGCTGATTCAACTGATACAATCTGTAAGTAAACAAGCTTCATAAATGTCTGAACTGTTTCTGTGAAACTGCAGACTTCAGCTTGTAACAGATTTCTATTTACAAGGGAAAGAAATTTTTCATGGAGCTCCAAGACATTATGACAATCTGTGAAAAAAGTACATGTGGTAAGCAAATTTTATTCCCACACTGTATTACATTATATTGTAAGGAATGAAGCAAGTATAATGATAATGAATAGTTTTGTGAATATAAATTGTCTTTCAATGAAGCACAAACTCGTTTCTTTAAAAAAAAAAAAATCAGTGTTTTTCATGCATCTACATATTCTCAGAATTATTTTCAGTATTGTGCATTTCTTGAAATTTTGGTAATATCCGTCATGAGAGTAAGTCATGTTATACTCCTGAAACAATGCAATTCTCCATACTGTTACTTTCCTCTTGGTGTGCTAGATTGGCACTTACAATGAGTATGGTAATGGTACTTTCATACGATGACGATGGTTTCATATGCTAGCTTAACCTGCGGTTACAAAAACTTATCACTGCAGCAAAATGAGAGTTGAAGGGAAGTGAGTGTCAGAGGAAGCAGACATGACTTTACTGAAGAAAACATGCAGAAACTTCTAAAACAAGAACTACATAATATAGAAAATCAAGAAGACGGGCAACTTTTGGTAAACAGTAGAATTGCAATAAATGTTTGGCTATTATTTGGCTTTCAGCCACTTTTATGCTATTTGGCCAAATACTTTAGTAAGATGTTTTGTTGTAGTCAAATAATTGGTAAAATGAAACTATTGATTTATTTTATAATAATGACAACAATGTACTTTTCTTGTAATTGTTAAAGCAGTCATAAGTACATAATTATTTCAGTAATATAAAAATTAACAAAAAACTAGGTATCAAATAAAATAAATGTATGTATTTTCTTTGGGCTCATTTTTTAAAATAATGAATGTCTATGCACTTGAAATCTTGTAATTTTAATTTAGAAGTGGAAAACATTCCTTTTAAAGCATGGGCATAAAGCAGTAGCCAGTAAATAATTTTCACTTGTTGTGACATCTTCAAATCATTCTTGCAACCTTTGTGATACGACAGCCTCATCTGGCTTAATTTAGGTGTTAACTTTTATCAGTATCACAGTACTGTAACAACAAATGGAATAACTTCACAAAAGTAAGCATATCTGAAACTTGTCATTTTTGTTATTTCGTCAAAGGGCTGCAATAATTTCAGAAGTTGCTCTAGAAGCTGTGTAGCAGTCAGATTGGCAATATCACAGTCTGCAAGATAAAGTGAAATGGCCTGTTTTTGTTCCATTAGTGTTCCAAGCATATAATAGGTGGAAGTCCACCATGTATTGACATCTTGCACCGATTCAAGTTGAGGGAAATCCAAATCTGTTTGGATGTCATTGTTCTGGTTATCAGTCAGAAGTCTGGTTTGATGCAGCTCACCATGTTACTTTGTTCTGTGCAAGCCTCTTCATTTCCAGGTCTACTGCAACTACGTCCTTCTGAATCTGCTCCTATATTCATCTCTTGATCTCTCTCTATGATTTTTACCCCTGCACTTCCCTCCAGTACTAAACTGGCGATCCCTTGATGTTACAGAATGTGTCCTACCAACTGATCCCTTCTTGTAGTCAGGTTTTGCCAAAAATTTCTTCTCTCCCCAATTCTATTAAGTACTTCCTCATTATTTACGTTATCTACCCCTATAATCTTCAGCATTCTTCTGTAGCACCACATCTCAAAAGCTTCTAGTCTCTTCTTGTCTAAAGTGTTTATCGTCCATGTTTCAACTGCATACATGGCTACATCCCTACAAATACTTTCAGAAAAGACTTCCTTACACTTAAATCTATACTCGATGTTAACAAATTTCTCTTCTTCAGAAATTCTTTTCTTGCCATTGCCAGTCTGCATTTTATATCCTCTCTACTTCGACCATTAGTTATTTTACTGCCCAAATAGCAGAACTCTACTACTTAAAATGTCTCATTTCCTAGTCTGATCCCTTCAGCATTACCCCATTTAACTTAACCACATTCCATTAGCCTCATTCTGCTTTTGTTGATGTTAATCTCATATCTTCATTTCAAGAAACTGTCAATTCCATTCAACTGCTCTTCCAAGTCCTTTGCCATCTCTGAAAGAATTACAGTGTCACTGACAAACCTCAAAGTTTTTACTTTTACTCCCTAGACTTTAATACCTACTCCAGAATTTTCATTTGTTTCCTTTACTGTTTGCTCAATATACAGATTGAATAATTTTGGCGATAGACTGCAACTCTTTCTCATTTCCTTCTCAACTACTGCTACCCTTTCATGCCCCTTGACTCATAATTACCATCTAGTTTCAGACTTAATACCCTCAGACTTCAAGAAGAATAGAATAACTCCGATTCCAAAGAAAGCAGGTGCTGACAGGTGTGAAGATTATTGAACTATCAGTTTAATATGTCATGGTTGCAAACTACTAACATGAATCCTTTACAGAAGAATGGAAAAACTGGCAGAAGCCAGCTTAAAAAAAATCTGTTTGGATTCCAGAAAAATGGAGGGACACGCGGGACAATTCTGACTCTATGATTTCTCATAGAAGAAAGTTTAAGGAAAGGCTAACCTACGTTTATAGCATTTATGGACTTAGAGAAGGCTTCTGACAATGTTGACTGGAATACTATCTTTCAAACTCTAAAGGTGGCAGGGGTAAATTACAGGGAGCAAAAAGCTACTTACAATTTGTATAGAAACCAAATGGTATCTTATTGGGTAGAATGCAATTTTTTTTGAGTAATCCCTGAATGTTTAAATGAGTTACAATACTCCTGCCAGTTGCTATCATGTGAGTTACATTTGACTGAGCCTTCAGACAATGGTTAACAATTAATTAAAGACTATGAATGAAACAAAGCACTGAGGCCACCCCTATAGTACTAACAGGTTTTACTATGTTTCATCCATTATCGTGAATAATTATATGAATTTTTGCCAGCTGAATGTCCCGTAAATTTGTAATTTCCTGTAAACTAATCACTATGTTTTCTGGTGGATGTTGTCCCTCAAACTACTTGATGCTTAATATTATATGTTTGACATTGAATTCATGATCGATAACATGTGCAGTAAAACTTAAGAAAATTTTAATTATGCAAGCATATCCACATGTCATGAAAATATAAACAGTCTCTGAAAGTAATCTTTTAATTGTGTTAGCCACCTTATGACATATTTCTGGAATTATTTTGCCTGAAAAGTAAGGGTGATTTGGTATTTTATATTGTGGAAAAGTACTATTAATCAGTCTTCTAAAGCCAGCCCTTTCTACTGTATTCACTGCCTCATTGTTAAGTGCTATCATTTCAGCAATTAAAAGATGGTAGTTTTTAATCTTAGGATCATCAATATCCCGTGGTTTGTGTATTTCAGCTCATTTGTCGACTTTGTTGCTTTTTTGGTCTCAAAGATTTGCTTACACCTGTATCTTGATCCGAATATATTACTCATGGCAAGTTTGGTAAACAGCTATTAAATAGTTATTAGCACTTGCACTGTGATGATAGTGGAGTTCTATCTCCAGAATTTTATTTGTTTTGTAATGTAGCAGAATGGGGCAATACACCAAGAACAGATCAATACCAGTTGATCTGAAGACCAGTTTGGTATGTCAGTATTTTAAACTTGCATTATTGATAATAAACAAATTTCTAGAATGTAATTAGTTGAAGTGTACCAGTTTAACTGGTAACATTTCAGCCTCCTATACTTGAAATGTCTAATTTAGAAATGTACTTTATAAGAACGATAAATCACAATTAACAGTTCACATTTCAATTAGACAATGATTCATGCTAGACAGAAGATTTTAATATGTTTTAATTGTTTGGTGCATCCTTCTTTTTCTCAGTGATTAGCTAATCATAGTTCCCCCTTACATTATTGTAACAATTGATTTTGAAAAAATGAATATAAAGTGAGTTTCATGTATTAGGTATTTTTAAGTGAATGAGTACAAACGACACAGACTGGATTAGATATAATTTTATTTAACACTTAGTTTTAAGTATTTTAACTATATTCATCTCAAAATATTCTTGTAAGAACACCAATGACCCCCCCCCCCTCTCTCCCTCTCTCTCTCTCTCTCTCTCTCTCTCTCTCTCTCCATGCAGAAACTAAATGTAACAATCTTCAGGAGTTATACTGTCAAGACCAGTGATAAAGTGAAAAAACTTTTTGATGTTACATGGGAAATATTTTGGGACAAGTCAGTTAAGACAGAAAGAGTGCTTTTATTCCAAAAGTCAGCAATCTCATCAGCATGAAGTGTTCATCTTGAACCTCATGGACGCCTCTACTTAATGAGTAAGAGACCCTTAAACTGACAGTATATTTACTAATTTATAAAATTTGGGCTGATATCATAAATTTGTTTGAAAGGAATGACAAAAACCATTTATTGAACATGAGATATTTGAGCAATCTGAATTAATGATTTAATCCTATGTTACTGTTTGAAAAAGTGTTCAGCACTATGCAACACTTTTCAGTACACTTCCTCAAGTGGAAGTCTGTTAACAAAAACCTTAGAGTACTTCAGTTTCTCCTGGCAAACTCGTAGTCGCTCTTGCAGGAATATTTTTAGGCGCATTAACTACATATAGGGCAAATGATATTTGATATGATAAAGTGAAGGGGGCACTACATATTCTGGTTCTCATAGTTTGCATAAAAAGAGAGGTTCAAGGCTGACAGCAGACAATTGCAGTTAGTGAGGCAAATATGATACTTGGCCCAGACTCATTTCTACTGATTGAGAACTAAAGAACTAAGAGGTAAAGGAAAAGTGCATGAATATTTTGACATATGCATTACAAGTTAATACTGCGTACCAAAACAAATTTCAATTCTGGCTCACTGCCTTTAAAGGGCAGTGTGCACAAATTATGCAGACTAATTCCACCTCTTAGAAGCTTGAACTTCACAGGGTTCTACACCTTCCTTTATGAGCCAGCAAAGGCTCAACACAGCTAAACTCTGCATAGAGTAAGAGAATTCATTCTCAGTATACAGACTGAAAATCAAAATAGAGGGTAATTCTTTACTTTTCTAGTTGTGTTGCACAAAGAACAGATGTATACTTCTTAACTAAGTGGAGAAACATTGATCTCTTTCATAGAAGAACAGCTGTTGGATTAGTGCTTGTTTGTTTCCTATCAGGTTACTGAAATTTTACAAATTTGTTGTTATTGTGTGTTAGCTATTGTTATACATTACTTGCATGTACTTCTGTCAGTTCGATGGATTGCCTGAGAAATGGCAAGTTTATCTTGGCAGGGACAGATCCACGATGAGGCACACTGTAGAACATTATTCCTCTTGTATTACGGTACAGGCCAGCTAAATTTTCTTTGCCACTTTCTTGTGCTGTAATGTATAGCATTAACTGTCAATAAGCTGAGCATGATGGATATATTGCATTTATGAAATGGTAATCAGTGTTGTAGGGTGTGAAAGTAATCACTTCAATTGCACATATATAAGAAATAAACATAAAGCAGCACTTTTAAAACTGCAACTTATAACATAGTTTTACTTACCATAAACTATTATTTGCTTCACAAACAGTCCACCTTTTGAGTGGCCTACCCATACAATTGGGTAATTTCCTACACCAATCCTGCACAAGAGCTCAATCATTTTACAGCTTCTTTCGATCATTGATGTGCTGGAAATATATGTGGGAATTTGCTTGACTGATCATTCAAAATGTGCAAACTAAACTTACACATGATCTATTGGGTAGTAATAAAAATAACAAAGACAACAAAAAAGTGAGATCCACTTTTCACACTGAAAATGTTAAAATGCTTGCATTATTAGCTAAATAGTTGAGAAAAACATAAAAATATAAGTAAAAAGAATAATATTAAAAATGGTAGTCAGCACATTGTGTCAACTGAAAACTTATTTTATAGCAAGTGCCCATCTGGTATAAGGCATTCCATTGAAAACAACATGGCACCTTATGGATACTAAGCAAGACAGAATTGTTGTTAATACACTGTAATAGTATGTCGGAGAAGTGGATGCAAATCACTGTCTGGACATCCTGATTTATGTTTTTCACATTTAACCTAAATCACTCCAGGTGAATGTTCTCAGGTTTCTTTTAGAAAGGTTGATTTTTTGCTTCCTTCCTTCTCATCTGATTCTTTACTCTTTCTCTAATACCTTGGATTTGAAAGTTGTGACCTTGTGATATATGACATATTACAAAATTGTTGAGGCTTTCGTGGCCACTTGTTGACAAACTGCCTATTGGCTTCTGTCTCGGGTTCTTCGGCCGACGTTCATCTAATGATTTTTCTGACGTTTCGCCAGCACGAGTGGCTGGCATTGTCAAAGCTTCATCCTCCATTGCCGGTGGTGAACTGGAGCCGAGCTCGCGGACGCAGACTATATGTACCTGGCGCGCCAACGTCCGAGGGCTTCTCCGCGGTCATTTCCGGTGCGGTTCTCCTCTTGCTACCTGCGACGGTCGTTCGCTGCAGTACGGGAAGCCAGGATCCGTTGACCTTAAGGCTTTCCTCTTTCTTGTTCAAACTGTTCGCGTGTTTTTGTATTTCTACAGCTTCTCTGAACAAGCGCGTGTGATAGCTCTTCCATGCATGTCTCACCACGAGCTATTTCACGTGGAATGGCGACTTCTACGAACAGCTGGAAGGCGTCGCCATTGGTAGTCCTCTCAGTCCAGTGGTGGCCAACTTCTTCATGGAACAATTCGAAGCACAGGCACTGGACTCGGCCACTTGCAAACCTAAGGTGTGGTACAGGTACGTCGATGATACTTTCGTAGTGTGGAGCCATGGTGAAGAACAGCTCGGTGACTTCCTAAGACACTTGAACAGCCTCCATGCCAACATAACATTTACCATGGAAGTAGAAAAGGACAAGAAACTGCCATTTCTAGATGTGCTGGTCGCAAGGGACGGCGAAAACCTGGGACACAGCGTGTATCGAAAACCGACTCACACGGACCGATACCTGCACAAACTGTCAAACCACCACCCGAGCCAGAAAAGGGGCATGATTAGTACGCTCGTAACGAGAGCAGGACGAATATGTGAGCCGCAACACCTCAAACGAGAAATGCAACACCTGGAAACAGTCCTGAGGAGCAATGGGTACTCCACAAATTATATTAGAAGTGTAAGTGAGCCAAACACTCGGCGAAGTAAGGAACCAGAAAAAGAAATGTCGGGTACGGCCTTTCTGCCATACATTCCCAGAGTGACGGACAGAATCGGCCGTATATTGCGCAAACATGGCATAAAGACGATCTTCAAACCGACAAGGAAGATCAAAGAGTGTCTTAGATCGGCGAAAGAGAAAAAGAGACCCACTTTCAATGTCGGGAATATACCGCATACCATGCACATGCGGAAAAGTTTATGTCGGGATGACTGGACGATCCATTAACACCAGGATCAAGGAGCATAAGCGACATTGCAGGTTGGGGCAGGTGGAGAAATCGGCCGTGGCAGAACACGCACTGAATGAGACCGACCACGTAATAAAATTCGCCGACACGGAAGTTCTGGCTGTAGAGAACCACTATCACACGCGCTTGTTCAGAGAAGCTGTAGAAATACAAAAACACGCGAACAGTTTGAACAAGAAAGAGGAAAGCCTTAAGGTCAACGGATCCTGGCTTCCCGTACTGCAGCAAACGACCGTCGCAGGTAGCAAGAGGAGAACCGCACCGGAAATGACCGCGGAGAAGCCCTCGGACGTTGGCGCGCCAGGTACATATAGTCTGCGCCCGCGAGCTCGGCTCCAGTTCACCACCGGCAATGGAGGGTGAAGCTTTGACAATGCCAGCCACTCGTGCTGGCGAAACGTCAGAAAAATCATTAGATGAACGTCGGCCGAAGAACCCGAGACAGAAGCCAATAGGCAGTTTGTCATATGACATATTACTTGACTATATCTTGAACTCAAAACAAATATTTTAATTTTTTCTGCTCGTACTTTGTTTCTTTAGTTCCCCAATAGTACAGTTAATTAACAACTTAAACCTAAGTACATTTTGTTTCGTAATTCTGTTCAGGCTATCCTTGTAAACATTTCCTGTCATTTAACCTCTTTGAAGGGTATTACACTCTCATAGAGATCAGACATAACACCAATAAACAAAAATTCATGATGAAATTACACTTTGAAACATGTTTCGGAAGTCTCATGTACAGGATTCTATCCAGACATTTCATTTTTATAGTTATTTTCTGACACAGTCACATGAGAATTGTGTTGATGTGTATTTAGCCTGATGATGACCAGTGGCTGGTTGATGCTGGGAACAGCATTCTGAATTGCTCATGTGATTGTACCAGGGGAAAAATAAAAAAGAACATAAGCCAATAGCTTTATCTCCTAGACAGCATGTCATATATTCACTCCTTTTTCGATTCCATGCTACAAGGCTTAGAGACCCTGACTGGAGCATAGGGGAGCTTCACATCTCACTGAGTTCTCAAATAGGAGATCAAGTAGGCCTACAGCTCTGTAATACTGATCATGTACATATCAGCATGTAGATAATCTGTAGTATAAAGGTTATTCAGTTATGGGCTTCCTTCTTGATGTTGTAAACTTCCACTCTGCCTCGTGATGACTGGGTGTTGTGTGATGTCCTTAGGTTAGTTCGGTTTAAGTAGTTCTAAGTTCTAGGGGACTGATGACCATAGATGTTAAGTCCCATAGTGCTCAGAGCCATTTGAACCATTTTTTGTAAACTTCCAAATGTTATGATATAATTTTTTTAATTTATCTTTGTTTGGACCAACTAGAACCACTTAACAACTTCAGTTTCTCCTCTTTCTTTGTTGTTTTTGTTTTGAAAGTATTCCTGAATCTTATTCCTATGTTGACTTTTCCTTTCTTCTGTCCTTGTTGTACCTGATTTCTTATTTCTTCTGCTTTGAAAGCCTTTATTTTATTCTTAAAAATATCTCTTTCTGTTATTTATGACTCTTTGATGGTGTTTCTTTCTAGTTTTTTCTTATTTCTGTAATCTATATTACTGTCAATTTCTTTTCCCACAAATATAATATATTTGTTTCATTAGATTGCTCTCATTCATTCAGCAGAGGTACCCAAAGGAGATTACTCTTCACATTACTATTACGTCTGATATTTTCTCAATATTTTTGTAGATCTCCTTGTTACTTCTCATTCTCTGGGCATCTGCAGTTTGCCTATGCCCACTGTGTTTCTAATAGTTCGTCTTTCAGAACCTATTTTCTGCACAGCTTAGTTCGTCTTTCAGAACCTATTTTCTGCACAGCTTGTAGTTCATCTTTAAGCATTCACGTGCATATAAACATTCTGGTTTCCTCCCTGTGGTATAGTCTTTTTGTTTTGTTTTCCTAGATATTCATTTCTTGTTGTAGTTATTTCTTATCAAACCATAGGCTCTTTTCATTCCTTAGTCCTTCCATCTATAGCAAATTTTTCTAGTCCATTTTGTGGTATGATTTCTCCAAAATATTTAAATTTACTAAATTTCTCTATTTTACCTATTTGTATTCCAGTTTATTTTGGTGCATTTTTTACATTTATCATGAATTACATGAGTTGGCTGAGACTGCAGTCTTGTGTGCAAGTTGCTTTTGCATGAGTGTCTCTGTGTGTGTATGTGTGTGTATTGTTGACAAAGACCTTAATGGCTGAAAGCTATAATTGTGAGAATCTTTTTGTTGTGCCTATCTACAACTCAGCATCTCCGCTATATGGTGAGTAGCAACTTTCCTTCTCTAATATTGTTATCATGAATTCTGTTATTTCTGCCAAAGTTGTCAGACCAGTTCTTCTTTCCTCCCCAGAATATTTAGTTGAGTAATTCCTTCTGTCAGATTTTTCTGAAAGTATTCCAAAATTGTCTGCAAAAGCCTGACAGTTCACATTAGCTCAGAATTCCAGATCCTTAAATTTGTTCTAGGACACACAGAAACAATTAAGTTGCTAAGTCATTGCCTTATTTAACAACAGTTTTTATTTGTATTTGTGACATTTTTATTCTGAAATATTTTTTAATTTTATGAAGGTATTATTCAGAATGACCAATGGTAAGCTATAAAAAGTACAATACAAGAAGGTTTAAATAAGAAGCGAAATATTGTGTTTTACAAACCGTGGTGGTTGTTTAACTCCAACAGGGCACCAAAGCATTGCATCTGTGGAGTAGTTAACTGCTATCACACGTACTCCTGGACAGTCTAGTGGCAACCAGTCACGGGGCCAGCAGGCTGAGTATGTTTTTTTCATATCTGCTAGGTCCTCATGTTTTGAGTCATCACTTTCCCATTGCTTCTCATTCTCATGATCTTCCTAGAAACCACATTGCAATGATCCTTTTTGGTAGTACTGCTCATAGTTGGAATTTAAAGTCATATGAGAAGTTCAGACATGAATAGTATTATATCTGTCTTATACAATATACATGAGGAATCAGTGGTGACTTAAGTTTACTTCAAGTATCCAATACCATCAGGTGTTCTAGTCACTTCATAATCAAAAGCTAAGCATTAAGGAAGTTCTACATTTTAATACATCCATGTGATAACCCATTTTCCGTGCGCAAATCTGGGAAATTGCAAGATATGAATGAGCTATAAAGCTGAGAGGAAGGAACAGCAATTAGGAAATGCTACAAGAGGCAACTATGTTGCTGATTGTAGAGACAGCTTTGTAGGAAATGGTGCATTGTTTGCATATGACTACCAATATGATTCATGTAGCAGACACTTTGTTGTGGCAGTATTGATATTTCTAAATTGTGAATTTTGCAGCAAAGGAAAATAGAAAACTAAGTGCCAGGTGGCTGTGGAAAGTTTTGTGATGGAGATTCATGGGACCTAAAAAAGTTAAGTAAATTTGATGGCTGGTAAAAGATTACTTGGATTGAAAAGGGGAAATTTTGGATAGTATGATCTCATGTTGAGCATCACACGAGAAATTCCTAGTCACTGTTGTAAATTACAGACGAAGATACTACTATATGATTAGATGAAGGACTATATTATCTTTAGGCACAGATAAAATGAACAACCACAGAATAAACAATTTAATTGTGAACAAATGTGATAAGGTACTTGCAGAATGAGAATTTTGGTGTCTGATTACTATCTTTTATGCAAATAAAAATAGTCCAGAGACCATACAGATACTGAAATACACTGCCTTGTAAATCAAAAAGCATTTCGAAGTTACATGGTAAATCAAGATATAGACGGTATGCACATAACTTTTACATACACTGGAAGAAAAAAAATATTATGCCCTTTTAGAAGTTTCCAATTCACTCAAGATTTACTGTTGCAACAATGCATATGAAGTACATGAAATGATTACATTTACAGATCAATAGCACAAGTAGTTCTGAGGTACCATATAATAACCCATAATAACCCATGCCAAAACACCAATATCAGTGAGTGATGTTGCCTCCCGTGCAGGCACTGATTCTATCGTCCATTAGATCCTACAGATGGTGTATACTGCCCCGGGATACATACTGCCATGCCTGGTTCACCTGTTCGTGAAGTTCTGTAAGACTTGTTGGTTGATAAGTCACATGAGTCACTTCTCGACTCATCATATCCCACATGTGCTCGATTGGAGACAAGTCCGAAGATCATACTGGCCAGGAACGTTGTTGCACATCTTGCAGAGCACATTTAGTTTCATGGGCAGTGTGTGGATGAGCACTGTCCAGCTGGAACAACATATCACCTTCCTGTTGCAAGAACGAGTCTAACAACATTCTTAATGCACTGAGTGCTGGCTTGCATCCCCTTCATTAACACCAAAGGTGAACAAGAGTTGTAGCTTATTGCACCCAGGCCCATAAGGTTTGGTTTGGGACCAGTGTGTCTTGGATGAATGCACTCTATGACACAGCACTCATTGGGTCCACGTCGTACGTGTGAACAGCCATCACTTGTGTGCTGGTAGAATCTGCCTTCACACCGAAGACCATGGCATGCTATTCCATCTTCCAAGTGATCCTCAGACAGCACCAGTCAAGCCATGCATCTAGATGCTGCAACATGAGTGTAAGATGGACCAGAGGTGTGCGTGTTCATAGTTCCACTGCTAATAACTGGTTTGCAACAGTTCATGTTGAAATGTCTGGACTCACAATCCCTCTTTTCTGTATTTTGGTAGCTGTACGATCTGCCACAACCTGCCTTACAATATGAAGATCCTGGCATGTATCTGTACTGCATGACCACCCAGAACCTTGTCTATGCATATGAGAATGTTCATATGACCAGTAGTACCAGCAGCATTGCACAACTGATGCAGCACATCCAACTTGTGTTGCAATTCTCCGAAAGGACCATCCCACCACTCGGGAGACCACAATTTGACCCCTTTCAAACTAACTCAGTTGGCTGAAGGCATCATGAGTGTATACCTGTGGCATGGTTGCCTGCCAACTTCACATGTTTACAGCACACTGAGCCTTCCATCTGTGAGCACTCCCTACTAAAGAGTAGACACAGTTGGCACCTAGATGACTATGCCAGTATGCTATCTGTTGGTGGATGATGTTCAAACCATTATCAGTACATCTACTATCCCCTAGGTGGCATATGCCATTACCAGATCAAAACTGATGTCTTTGCAGGTGTACAATTTTTATTTTTATTTTTTTCTGTCACTGTATTTAGAATTTTCTAACATAAACACAGTTTATTTCTAATTTTAAAGCTACATCTATACAAAGATTTCAGCATATTTACTTGATAAAAAACCACTCCAATGAAGTGGATGACCCACTCTGCTTTTCTTACCGTAGTTTCAATCATTATAGAGGAGGTGGTGGCAGTAACAAGTTACACTGAGGTGACAAAAGTCATGGGATGGTGATATGTGTGTATACATTATTAAAGGACATTGCATTGACAGAGGTGTCATCTGCACTCAGGTGATTCATGTTAAATGATTTCCTATGTGATTATGACCACACAATAGGAATTAAAAAACTTTGAATGCAGAATTATAGTTGGAGCTAGACGCATGGGGCATTCCATTTCAGAAATCTGAGATCCACAGTGTCAAGACTATGCCAGGAATACCCAATATCAGGCATTAATTCTCACCCTGGACAATGCAGTGGCTGATGGCCTCCATTTAACAACCAACAGATGCAGCGTTTTAGTATATCTGTCAGTGCTAACAGACAAGCAACACTGCCCGAAATAAAAGCAGAAATCAATGTGGGACGTTCGATGAATGTATCCATTAGGACGGTGCAGCAAAATTTTGTGTTAATGGGCTATGGCAGCAGACAACTGATGTGAGTATCTGTGCTAACAGCACAACATCACCCTTAGTGTCTCTCCTGTGCATTTTACCATATTGGTTGGACTCTAGATGCTTAGAAAACTGTAATCTGGTGCAATGAATCCTGATTTCACCTGTTAAGAGCTGATGGTATGATTGAGTGTGGTGCAGACACCATGGAGCCATGGACCCAAGTTGCCAACATGGCACTGCGCAAGCTGGTGGTGCCTCCATAATGGTGTGTGCTTTTACATAGAATGGACTACGTCATCTGGTCCAACTGAACTGATCATTGACTGGAAATGGTTATGTTCATCTACAAGGAGACCATTTGCAGCCATTTGTGAACTTCACGTTCCCAGACAACACTGGAATTGTTATGGATGACAGTGCGCCATGTCACTGGGCCACAGTTGTTCATGATTGGTTTGAAGAACATTTTGGACAGTTTGACTGAATGATTTGTCCACCCAGATTGCCCAACACGAATCTCATAGAAAATTTATGGGACGTAATCAAGAGGTCAGTTCATGCACAAACTCCTGCACCAGCAAACCTTATGCAATTATGGGTGTCTATAGAGGCAGCATGGCTCAATATTTCTGCAGGGGCTTCCAACAACTTTCTGGGTCCACGCCACATTGAGCTGCCACGCTATGCCAGACAAAAGAAGGTTCAACACGATATTAAGGGGTATTCCATGACTTATTATCTCAGTGTATTGTGTATTATGTAATACACTTGAGAAACATCTCAAAATGTTTGCTATTGCCTTAGCCATGTCTTTGGAGAAATACATTATGTGGCCTTTATTTAATTTATAAGGTAGTATTTGAGTATTGGCTCTGTTGTGAAAAACCATTTCCTGTCATAGCTATCCACTAATATGGGTAGCTATGGCAGATTTATTAGGGGTGTTCCACATAATGCAGTTTATGTTCTGTAAATCTAGTCTGTAAGTTTCATAAAATGTGGCTCATATACTGTGCTAGATACTCATTACATTTTAATTTATAGAAGTCCAATTTAAAAAATTGGCCTTTATTAGTTTTTGTACTGTGTGGCTGTCTATTACTCATATTATAGCTGATGGAAAAAGCAATTCTTATGTTGTATGGCCTCAGTACTTCAGTAATTATTTGTGAAATGGCATCAAAATATGGAATGCACACTATCCTGCTGTCTGTCTGTTGTTCTTATTTTTGTTTTTATCTATTCCTTTTATGACTTTCTTGGACATCTTGTCCATGAGTGCAACTTGAAAAGCAATGGCAGCTGCTGTTTGTCTAACTGTTTTAATTTACTTTGAAGCATTGTGTTACTCAATGGCATTTTGTGTTCTCTGTATAACATAGACATGTATGCTGCAAGTTTGTCAGTGTGAAGATGGTATGAAGACGCAGGGACAACTATTGTTGTTGGTTTTCTGTAGATGCTAAGGATATTTTCAGTGTTTCAGCTGGAAATGATGCAGTCAAGAAAGTTGATGGAATTTTTACATTTATATTCAGACAAAAACCAAATGTTCTTGTCAAATGCTTGAATCAGTGCATCCATTTCTTACTTATTGTGCACTTAAGCAAATAAATAATGTTGCTGGAATTTTATCATTAACAAATCTTACATAGAACTGAATATTTTGTAAACTTGATATCTACTGATAAATAATTTTTCCCGAGGTGATTTAAGAAATGTCAACTGGGCCACAGATATGCTGTAGACCATTGCTAGATCACTGGTTTGTTTGTATACTGTCACTGAAAGTCTGTAATTCCAACTTTTGAAAGCTTTTTATATTTTATAAGCTTGTGTTTAATTACTTCCAATGGTTTATTTGTGAGAATGTTTGTATACAAACTGATGATGTCCAGTGATAAAATGTGGCTTTTGTTGGGAACAAGAATTTTTTTAAAGAATAAGCAAGACAACTGGCTACATATAGGAGAAAAAAAAACACATGTAAATAACTGAATTTACACGAGGTGAAGACTGTAAGACCTTGAAATGCACCATGGAAGGAAATACAATTTGGCTGATGCTGCCTAAATACAAGTTATGATCTAAATATAAGTTGAGGCAGTCAGATAAGACAAAATATAAAGTAATGCTTGTACAACCTTCTTTAGTGGCTGGGGCTGAATATATGCCCTTTCATGTTTCCAGCTGCCTTGTCTCCATGTCTTGTTTGGCCCACCATGGAGTCCGTGTATAAATATAATATCTGCTCGTGGAACAGAATTTTCTGTAGGTTCATACAGGACCTCTATATGAATATCTTCATTGCCTGTCTTCATAATATTATTTTCTTCAGATCTTTTCCTGCGATCAGCTGCACATTTGACAGAAAGTGCTGAAAGATCCACATAAACATTTTTAATCATTTAATATTTTTCTCTAGAATTTTTGCAGCTCTAGCAAATAAACTGTATAAGAATCACACCTTTTTATTATAGTAGAGGGATAATACTGTAAACCCCTGCAGTTACAAATGTAAGTCAAGCTTGAATTTTAATTGTTTTTTAAAGTAATAACAGAAATAATAGCAACACAAAATAGAACTAAACTTTTCTTCACTTATTCTTTCCACACAACAACAAATTCTCTATAATAATTGGAAATCTTGACATTTTATCATGCTTAGTTATGCGCAGTATACTGAAGTTTTCATTGACACAAATCTCCATCATTCTGGATATCACTTGAAAAGGTCAAACACATGAAAGTCAATAGAGGCTAAGTCATCATGGTAAACTGGATGACTGACTCTCCTTCAGCTGAGTTTTGCTCTGTGTATGGCTGTACTACTGTTGCAGAACTTAGAAAAGTGGTCGTGATTACTTGATATTAGTTCGAAATGGAACACTGTTCTGTGAACTCAAAAAACTAGCAACCTAAATGTTAAGAACATTTCAAGCACTGTGTTCTTGAGAGCTGACTGCACTATCTGCATTTACACAGCACCAGATGGTAATCTGTCAATATACAAAGAAAAGCTGGAGCAAATTATGAATGGCTACAATGCCAAAACACAAAGGAATTATGTGGTGATTTTAATATAAACTTTGCTATCAAGTTACATGAATAAACCAACTTAAAAAACCTACTGAATACATTTTCTATGTCTAACATTGTAAAAATGTTGCCATGTTGCAGATCTCAGAAAAAGGGAGAGGCAGCCTCTCAGGCACGCATGCACTCTAAGTGGATCTTTCATTCCTCAGCATCCCGAGCTCTCTGTGCTGCAACCATGACTGGACAGCAGACAGTGGTACCAGCGCCTGCAGACGCCGTCACTTCTGTAGAGACCTATCTGTGTCAGCATTAACGCATGACAAGAAAATAAAATCATGAGTGTTCTGCTGCCGGTAGCTATAAAGATGGGTTACACAAGTCAGTTCTTCCAGACTGCATTAAGGACAGACTTTTCTGTGTCTGTGTTGGACCTAATCAGAATTTGTATTATTTCTCTGCAAGTGTATTTTCCTATGAAGCCCCTAGTGGTGTTACTTTATACTAGTAACAATCAAGTGACTTTCTGGCAGCAGCTCTGTCACACCTCTGTACCAGAACCTAGTGAGACATTGTATTTGTGCTTCTTGTTCTTACCTTCGAAGCAGATTTATTTTTATTGTCAGTAAACTTTCTGAAACAAGATCACTGTTTTCCCTGTGTCCCCGTGAGGAACACTTCTGCTGGTAAGGAGGTAAAGTAAGGGGCTTTTAGTGTCTTCCAGTCAAAGTGTTTGTAAACTCCAGCAGTCACTATTACATCCCTCATGGCGCAACATGAAAATCTCTCACATAATCTACTAGTTGCCCTCCAACAGATACAATGAAACATGGAACTGTTACATGAATATCTCATTGTGGGTACTCCCACCCAGCCAGACTCCTCAAGTCATGTGGCAGCTCTTTCATCCACACTGTCTCTGGGCTTTGTCCAGCACATTTTGCCTTCCAACCACTTGACAAAAAGTTTGAACCATGGGCTAACTACCTTGCCTGGCCCCAATAGTATTTCATTTCCAACAAGATAATGGGGGATGAACAACAATGCACTTATTTCCTCCCTATGACATCCCAGACATTTTCCACCTCCTCAAGCAATTCGGCCATTAAGCAGAGCCACATTTGCTCCTTTGCGAACATTTGAAGTCCAGTCTTCTGGAACACTTTGATGCACAAGTCCATGTTGTTGCACAAAGACAAAAATTTTTCAGTTGTCATAAGCAAGTCAATCAAACTTGTAAAGAATGGATCACCCATCTGAAAAGCCTCATCAGGAATTGTCATTTTCAATGCATCAACCCCATTGTAAGCAATCTTACACTGCGTTGTTGGTCAGAGACATGATTGTTACCCAGATGACAGTCTTTGCACAGGGTTACTCAGGTTGAGGACCCTCCTCTGGAAACATGCCTCTGTATCGTTGGGGTATTTGACCAATCACTTTATTCCACGGCAGCTACACAAGACCCTTCACAAGTGTTAGCAACCAAAACACAATGTAACAGATTCAGAAATAAGACCCAGTCCAGCTGCAGTCTCATACCTCCGCTGATCGCCTACACCACCAACACACACAGCAACTTCCCTGCTGTATTCAATGCTTCATCCACCATCAGCGGCAACAGTGCTGAATGAGGTGGGCAAAGTGTAGTAACTGGCAAGAGGGCACATCAAGCAGAAGTCTACTAGTCAACATCTAAAATATCAGAGACTGTAATGATTATGAACTGGAGGGTGACATCGCATTCTACCCAGTCACAGGATTCATACCTCATACCCTCTGATTCCATGCACCTCTTCTTCTATGTCAGTGGACATCCAGTCAACTTTCAAGTCAGCACAGGTTCTTTGGCTACCATCATTTACTGGACCACATACTCCACACTGGGATCTCCAGCCATTCAGTCGGCATCTGCGGAGTTGCATTAATGATACAATCCACATCAAAGGACAGTTTCAAGCCACAATTTCATACTGCTCTTGCACCATTCAGAAACGGATGCTGGTAGTAGACAAACCACATCCTGGCAATGGACTTATTCCCCCACTGCTGGACTTGAGATCCATGATGCAGAACCTACCATCCATTCAGTGAACACAAACACTTAGGTGTCATGGCTGATGCACAAGTTCATGTTTGCCTTCAAGTGTCCCGCCTTTGGCATTACCAACACTGAAGCACATATTCACTTTCTCCCTACAGCCCACCCTTGCTTCTACAAAGCCCATAGTGTTCTGTTTGTCCCAAAAGACAAATTATGGGATGAATTATGCCGGCTCCAAGATGTGGGCATCATCACTCCAGTTGCCAACAACAAATGGGCAACCCCCATAGTTCTCATTGCAAAACCTAATGGTGCAATATGAGTGGTGGAGATTCTAGTTCAACATTCAACTCCAATGGCATCCAACTGATCTGTATAGCACCTTTCCAACCTGCTTCCAATGGCATGGGTGAGACATTTGTCAGGACTTTCAAAACTCAAATGACCAAACTCTGCAAACACCATCATTTGGATGATGCCCGATTGCTATTCCTTGCATCCTCCCCAGGAGGGCTTCTTCCCAGCAGAGAAGCCGCTTGGAGTTCCTGACCAATCCCATCTCCCTGTGATACACCCTCACCCCTCCCCTGTAGCCACTTGGCACCCTTGCCACAATCACTCTGTCATCTAAGATCCTGTGTGTGTCCTAACATTTTCTCACCTCTGACAACAATAGCTCCCTGCCATCATCTCACTTCCCTTTGGCTGAGCTATGGCAAAGGTTACTTCGCTGATGGTGTTACCTGCTGTAGGGAAATAAACCAGCTCCGAAAGCGCCTGGGCTCTAGTGCATCTGACAATGGTATATCTCCAGCTTCTGTTCCAGGGCCAGCGCCTACTCATGGCTGGATGACCAATGGTTCTGCTGCTATCCAGGACATGAGCACTGCGACCCAGCAGCAGACCCCCCAGCCTGTTCAACAGCGATGCCAGGTGTCATCCTAGTGGATGCAGATGGTGCACTGCCCACAGTCCAGCAGCCCAATGAGGACATCATGATCGGTTGCAGCCTCGTGTCCCTTCCCGGTGAGTGAAGGATGCTACACTTGAGATCTATAGAAAAGGAAGTGGCAAACCATTGGGCACCTCCGGCACGCATACAATCTACATAGCTCCTGCACAACTCAGCGTTACTAGCCCTCCATGTTGAAGTCACGACAGACACCAGGTTGCGACACCAGCACTGGCAGAGTCACTACTTCCAAGTGACCTATTTGCATCCACAGGACACGTGACAAGAAAATAGTACAATGAGTATTCTGCCACCGGCAGCTATAAAGACTACACATGGACTACACAAGCCAGTTCTTCCAGCTCGGAGGGACTCTCCTGGCCTCCGGGTCGGTGCTACTCACCTCATCTTCTCAGGATGCTCTCAGAGCCTATTGCAGGGACCAAACCCACTGTTCTCAGCTTTCATCACGGTTCCTTTTGTGGACTTAAGATTGCATTAAGGATAGACTTTTCTATGCCTGTGTTGAACCTAATCAAGATGAC
Organism: Schistocerca nitens; assembly: GCF_023898315.1. Classification (NCBI taxonomy): domain Eukaryota; kingdom Metazoa; phylum Arthropoda; class Insecta; order Orthoptera; family Acrididae; genus Schistocerca; species Schistocerca nitens. Next base: position 694,625,740 of record NC_064614.1, on the reverse strand, counting down.
ATTCTTGGAAGTTGGATTATTTCCCTGCAAGTGTATTTTCTTATGAAGCTCCTAATGATGTTACTGCAAACAGTTAGATTAGATTACATTTACTTTCATTCCAATTGATCCTTAGTGAGGAGGTCCTCCAGGATGTAGAACATGTCAGAAAGCAACAATACATGAAAAATATTTACAACTCAAACAAATAAGCTAATGTACCATTCCACAGGTCCCAAGCGGCATGGTCATAATTTTTTAATGAACGCTATATGAAAGAATCATTTTACAAATACTAATGCACTGAATTTAAAATAAATAGGTTTTTTATTTATTTATGACACACACACACACACACACACACACACACACACACACACACACACAGTTATTTACAATGAATGAACACATTACTGCACTGAAATTGTCCACACAGTTATTTACAATGAACACATTACTTCACTGAAATTGTGCAGAAGTTATATATACACCAATAAATCCTTTAGGCTTCTCTTAAACTGAATTTCATTGGTTGTTAAGCTTTTTATGGCTGCTGGTAAGTTATTGAAAATGTGTGTTCCTGAATAATGCATACCTTTTTGTGCAAGACTTAGTGACTTTAAATCCTTGTGAAGATTATTCCTATTTTTAGTATTGATACCATGAATTGAGCTGTTGGTTTGAAAAAGTGATATATTTTTAATGACAAATTTCATTAAGGAATAAATATATTGGGAAGCAGTAGTTAGTATCCCTAGTTCCCTAAACAGGCTTCTGCAAGATGTTCTTGAGTTCACACCACATATAACTCTTACTGCACGTTTCTGTACCCGGAAAACTTTAGCTTGGCTTGATGAATTGCCTCAAAAGATAATCCCATATGACATTATGCAATGAAAGTAAGCATAGTATGCCAGCTTTTTCATTTATCCCCTATGTCTGACACAATTCGCATTGCAAATAGGGATTTCTTAAGACGCTTCAGCAGTTCTGTGGTGTGCTCCTCCCAGTTGAATTTATTATCAAGCTGTAATCCCAAGAATTTAACACTGTCCACATCTTCTATCTGCTTGTCATCGTATGTTAGGCATATACTCGTGGGACACCCCTTACAAGTTCTGAACTGCATGTAGTGTGTTTTTTCAAAGTTTAGTGACAAAGAATTGGCTAGGAACCAGTGATTAATGTCCATAAATATTTTATTAGCTGATCTTTCTAAGACTACACTTGATTTGATATTTATTGCAATGTTTTTATCATCATCAAACAAAACAAACTTGACATCTGGCAATGTTACTGAAGAAATGTAATTGATATACACAAGAAAAAGTAAGGGCCCTAAGATGGAACCTTGCGGGACCCCACAAGTGATTAGTTCCCAGCTGGATGATGCCTGATAACTTAATACATGTCTCTTCTCTAACAACACCCTTTGTTTCCTGCCAGAGACATAATATTTGAACCATTTTGCAGCATTTCCTGTTACACCATAATATTCTAATTTACTTAAAAGGATATTGTGATTTACACAGTCAGATGCCTTTGACAGATCACAAAATATACCAGTTGCCTGCAATGTTTTATCTAATGAATTAAGTACATTTTCACTGTAAGTATAGATAGCGCTCTCAATATCAGAACCCTTTAGAAATCCGAACTGCGACTTTGACAGTATGTTATTTGTGATAAGACGGTTATAAAGCTGATCGTACATTACCTTTTCTAAAATTTTTGAGAATGCTGGCAAAAGTGAAATTGGACAGAAATTTTATGCTATTTCTTTATCTCTCTTCTTAACCAGTGGCTTAACTTCATCATATTTCAACCATTCAGTAAATATTCCACTGATAAATGACTGGTTACACAGATAGCTTAATACGTTACTTAACTCAGAATCACATTCTTTAATTAACTTTGTTGATATTTCATCATACCCACTAGATGTTTTTGATTTTAATGATTTTATGATGGATATTATTTTTGCTGGGGTAGTGAGGGTCAAATTCATATTATGGAAGTTACTTGAAATGTCTGGTCTGAGGTATTCCGTAGCAGCATCTACAGAACCTGACAACCCCATGTCGTCAGTAACAGTTATAAAATGTTTGTTAAAAAGTTCTGCAACACTATACACATCTGTCGGCTATGTATCATTTACTCTGTATCTTGGCTGCTGTTGTATATGGCACAACATGTGTGCTGAATTTTCATGTGTACTTTAGTTTATTTACTTTTTAAGACAAATGTTAGGGTTACTGCTGCAGTTATTTAAAACCTTTGGTTGTTCGCAAATGTAATATGTGAAAATGAATTTAACATTTATACTCTCTTCCAAATTCTGAAGGTGGCAGGGGTAAAATACAGGGAGCGAAAGGCTATTTACAATTTGTACAGAAACCAGATGCCAGTTATAAGAGTCGAGGGGCATGAAAGGGAAGCAGTGGTTGGGAAAGGAGTGAGACAGGGTTGTAGCCTCTCCCCGATGTTATTCAATCTGTATATTGAGCAAGCAGTAAAGGAAACAAAAGAAAAATTCGGAGTAGGTGTTAAAATTAATGGAGAAGAAGTAAAAACTTTGAGGTTCGCCGATGACATTGTAATTCTGTCAGAGACAGCAAAGGACTTGGAAGAGCAGTTGAACGGAATGGACAGTGTCTTGAAAGGAGGATATAAGATGAACATCAACAAAAGCAAAACGAGGATAATGGAATGTAGTCAAATTAAATCGGGTGATGCTGAGGGGATTAGATTAGGAAATGAGACACTTAAAGTAGTAAAGGAGTTTTGCTATTTAGGGAGCAAAATAACTGATGATGGTCGAAGTAGAGAGGATATAAAATGTAGACTGGCAATGGCAAGGAAATCGTTTCTGAAGAAGAGAAATTTGTTAACATCGATTATAGATTTAACTGTCAGGAAGTCGTTTCTGAAAGTATTTGTATGGAGTGTAGCCATGTATGGAAGTGAAACATGGATGATAACTAGTGTGGACAAGAAGAGAATAGAAGCTTTCGAAATGTGGTGCTACAGAAGAATGCTGAAGATAAGGTGGGTAGATCACGTAACTAATGAGGAGGTATTGAATAGGATTGGGGAGAAGAGAAGTTTGTGGCACAACTTGACTAGAAGAAGGGATCGGTTGGTAGGACATGTTTTGAGGCATCAAGGGATCACAAATTTAGCATTGGAGGGCAGCGTGGAGGGTAAAAATCGTAGAGGGAGACCAAGAGATCAATACACTAAGCAGATTCAGAAGGATGTAGGTTGCAGTAGGTACTGGGAGATGAAGAAGCTTGCACAGGATAGAGTAGCATGGAGAGCTGCATCAAACCAGTCTCAGGACTGAAGACCACAACAACAACAACAACAACAACAACAACATCATCATCCCGATAACTTTGTGCTTACACTGTATAAAATTTCTGGGCTACAAATAAACAAAACTACATTCTCATGACATCCCTGTTTTTTCCTGCTTTTTGTTGTGGATCTTGTTGAAGATAATTCCCAGTATATAAGAATTATGTACCAATTGTAATTTAAAGAATTATGTTTCAATTGTAATTTAATAAGGCATTATCTTTATTGAGCACTTCACATAATCTTGTTTTGTTTCAGTTTAATATACACACTTGTATGTCTTAGGTCAGTGTATAAGGTACATTTCATAAGTGATGCACATGTTGGTATTACTGTGGATTGTTTGATGCAACAAGAATGAAAATTATGTCAGATATAGTTGGGAGCTTGAGGAAGAAGCATATGTTTTTATTTATTTATTTTGCTATGTATTCCAACATAAAATTGGCACGAGTAGAAATGGACACTGCAGGAGTCTTGATAACTGACTGTTGCAGACCAAAGGTCATACAGCATGATCAAAACTTTACACGGTAGAAACCTAACAGAAATCCTTGGTGCTTTTAGTGAAATTTGTGGTGAGTTTACAGTGGATCATAATACAGTTCTACATTAGGTTAATCATTTTCATGGTGGTCATATGAGCATAGAAGATAATCCAAGATCTGGTTGGCCAAAAATGTCAACAGATGAAAGAACTGTGAAACTTGTGGCAAAAGCATTCGAAGAAGATCACAGTGTGACATGTGAACACTCTGAAGCCATGTGAATTCCCCTAACATCATTATTCCATATTTCAACAAATGATTAGGAGAAGAGAAAATTTTCTGCAAGGTGTGTACCACACTGATTGCTGAAGAGAGGCAGAAATGCCTGAACATTGCAACCTTGCTCAAACCGCAATTTGAGCTTGAAGGTCAGGGATTCTTGTGTCGAATTATTTGCTATCGATGCAACATGGGTTAGGGACTTTGAACCAGTTTTGAAATCACAGTTCACTGAGAGAAGAGCTTCAGTTTCTCCACGTAAAAAAAAAAAAAATCACACACTCGATCAAAGCTCAAGCAAATGATGATTTTCACTTTTGATAATCAAGAATGAATCATCACAACAGATAGAGTCCCATGTGGAACAAGTGTCACAGCAGTGCATTATCATAACTTCATGCAAAATCTGCACATAAAAATGCTCAAAACCTGACCTCAGTTGCTTGAGGCTGGGCCACTTATTCTTCACGACAAAGCTCGCCTGCATATCAGCAATTTTGTAGCCCAGGAACTGCACAAATATGGATGGGAAATGTTGCTGCATCCTCCCTACAGTCCAGACGTGAGTCTACCAGACTTCAACTCGTTCCCAAAGCCGGAAAAACCTATGTGTGGATGTTGTTATCTTTCTCTGGAAGAGCTTTCTACCACCATTATACGAGCCACTCAACAGATGGACAGTAAATTCAGCTGCAACTGAAACTGTTAGTTGCAGTACAAACCACTATATGCTAGACAAAATCATGTGTACTGGATGGAATAACACAGCTTCTGAGGCTTTTGGATTCAGTCATGGAGAAGCTGGAAGACTATATTGAAGTACTGTAAATAGATATTCGAAAAATAAATAAATTAACATATAAGTAAAAAAAATATTAGTGTGCATTATTTATGAAATGGCCTTTTACAACAGATTAGCATCACTGAATGCTTAACCACAAAGAATGACAACCAATGATGATACAGAATCTCATCATAAGTCTTCTCTGTTCACAAATGGCTGGCATTCCTAGAAAAACATTTTCATTCGAACTATTCAAATGCTTTCTCAGCAAGGCCTACAGAATACACATATCTTCTCAAAGAACAAATGTTCGTGGATAAGGGAAACAATTAATCCAATATTTATACCAATGACAATGTCTGTATAAGGCACGTGATGCATCAGCCAATAGTTTGATCTCTTCAATACGCAAAATGTTCCTGCTATTTCAGTGAGTATGCTGCATGAATGATTTACGTAACTGACAGTCAAGTATGATATTTTACTTGAACAGCGATATTACTCATGTCAGCTATGTAATGACTGCAAACACCACTGCACATTTATGAAAAGAGGATAAGTAACTGGAAACTTCTATGAGGAGATTTGGGATTTGTATTTAAGGGATTAGAACAGTTCAGAGCAAAAATTTCCAGCTGTCATGCTATTGGTAAGTCAGATGAATTGATTAATGCCAAGCTTTCCAGAGCTAATAAAAAGTTTGAGAGTCACTGAGAGTGTAATAGCCTCTATCTAGATGTCTCCATTAATGTCTGTGCTTTATAGACACTGGACAAAAATATGCTACATGATTCCAACCAAATAAATCTGACAATATAGGGAAAAGTTGAAGTTAAGGTTGCTAATTACTTTTTCACAAATTCATTTTTCTGCAAAGCAGTAACAATAGATAAGGTTATACGAAAATTGGTACAAAACATGTTGCATAGTGAATAAGGGATACCTAATATTTTTGAGTCAAATGCAAGGCTCATCCATGTTATGAGTGATTTTGTCTCTCTGGGCACATACATAGATAAAGATCATATATGAACTGGAGGCAGAGGCAGCAGTATCAATTATGCAGTTGAGGCTGATATCAGTTGCTGCTTTGAAAATGCTCGTTACACATATGTGAAGAGTGCACCAGTCTTCAAGCAGTGAGATTAGTCTTGGGTGGAGGTTCTTGTGAAATTACTAATGAAGAGCATCAGGAAACACCACACAAGGGCCTGTATTATTCCATATGATAACATCACATGAGGCATAGTCTACATTCAAAACATTTCTAGAAAGATGTAACTGTCATTACTCGGCCTGATCACAATAGTATATTTTCACTTGGCTTTTTCTATGGTAGATGACTTGACAAGATAGATCTGCAGAGTAAATGAGCTGCAACTGAAACCATTACTAGCAGTACAAACCACTGTATGCCAGACAAAATCAAATTTTAGAAAGAATAATAACTTATTTTGCCTTGTAAGATCCAAATGGCAGGGGTAATGAAGCACCTGTTGAAGTCAATGGCTTTGTGGTCAACTGCAAGTTAATCACTGTTGGCCTGTGGCCATTAATGGAACAGACAATTGCTGAATTTACATACCCATATGGAATGTTTGTTCCACTTTATTGGCAGCACAGCTGCTATATGACATGCGTTTGTCCCACCAATGAGTAGACAAAAATTTCTGCAATTGGACTACATTAAGAAATAATGGGTGTGTGTTTTAACACTTGTATCCAGTCCTGGAGAATCTGCTGCAGTTTTCACACTTGTTTACTCTCATACTATTAATGTAACTTGAACTATTCAGTTTACAAAAGACTTCAGTTATGAAATTCACAAATGTAACTTGTTTGGCAAAATAGTTTGTCTGATGCTAAATATTTAATCAAATGTGACAGAAGTCTTATTTACTGTTACAAAAACTTGACTTTTGATGAGTCTTACCTTGGTGTTCAAAGTAACTTAAAGGTTGAGAATTTTTAGTTTAAACAGTTATGTGATTAGCTGTGGTTGAATCTTTCTACTGTCACTAGGTACTGAGTCTAATACCATACTGTGGAAGAGAGATCAGAATCTTACTTCATAAGAAATAATGTCTGTGGTTACTTCAACATGAACAAGGTCAGCACTTTAAACTGAAAGGCAAGACAATTTCTGTGACAAAGGCGGGTATTCTGCTCCTTGTTGGAAGAGTAAGCACCAAAAAAACTGTCATTTTAGACAAATGATGATCGGACTCAGGGATGCAAATTCAGGTTAACTTTTCCCTATATTGGCAGATTTATTTGCTTGGAAACATGTGGCTTGTTTTTGTCCAATGTCTATAAAGCACAGACATTACTCGAAATGCCTAGATAGAGGCTATTAGACTATCAGTGACTCAAACATTTTATTAGCTATGGAAAGCTTGGCGTCAATCAAGTCACTATCACTAGCATGACAGCTAGAAATTTTTGCTCTGAACTGTTCTAATCTCTTCAGTACAAATCCCATATCTCTTCATAGAAGTTTTTGGTTACTTATCCTCTTTCCATAAATGTACATAAATATTAAACAAATTTGAACCTTCCAATATACGAGGTCTGTTCAAAAAAATTTGGAACTTGGTCCACAAAAATTTGTCTGCACTTACCTTTAACTAATTGTGCATGGTCTCCTTTGAAATACTCTCCCCCACAACTGACACACTGCTCCCAATGCTGTTTCCACTTCTGGTAGCAGTCTTGGTACACAGGTTGGTGGATCATGAGAAGTGCTGTCTGCGAATTTCCTTTTGTCTCATCTATAATTGTAAATCTTCATCCTTTCAACAGGGTTTTCAACTTTGGAATTAAAAAAAGACATCTACAGGGGCCAGGTCTGGAGAGTATAGAGGAGGAGTCAGTACAGGCATTTTGTTTTTTGTGCAATAGCCATGCACCAACAGGGATGAACGTGCGGGTGGATTATCGTGATGCAAGAGCCTTGAATTGTTTTACTACATTTCAGGCTGTTTGCTTTGCAGGCATCGCAGCAGATCCCGATAGTACCATCGATTAACAGTTTGTCGCTGTGGCATGAATTCAATATGAACCTATCCTTCAAAGTCAAAGAAAACTGTCGGCATGGCTTTGACATTTGACCTGAACTGACAAGCTTTTTGGTTTTGGAGAACCGTTCCTGACCCACTATGAAGACTGAACCTTAGTCTCAAGATCACAACCATAGACCCATGTCGCACCACCAGTTACCATTCTCTTAAGAACATCTCATTCTCATTTGTGCAATCCAAAAGCTCTTCACAGATTGTCTTTCTGGTCTTGACTCATGAGCTGTGGGACAAAGTTGGCAGCAACACGATGCATTCCAAGATGCTGGGTCAGGATTTCATGACATGGTCCAACTGAAATGTTACATTCTTCTGCAACCTTTCAGATAGTCAATCTTTGATTGGCGTGCAGAATTTCTTTGATGTTCGTGACATGAGTGTCGTCGGTAGACGTGGGGCGTCCTGAACAAGGGTCGATTTTAACTTCCGTCTGGCCATTTTTATACTGTGTGAACCATTCGTATATACCTCATTCATAACACCAAGTATGGCTTAAGCACTAAGCACCGTAGACATCATTTGGTGTACCTTTGTAAAGGTTTTCTTGAGTTTCATGCAAAATTTAATGTATTCTCTAACTCTGCCAGCTTGAATTCACAAACTGTGTGATACTATGTTCTACTCAATACAGCACTGAACAATAATTAATAGACATACAACAATGAAACTTCTGGCAGTTACACATTAAACACAGGCAAATGCAGGGATGCCAACTGCATTTTGCTCCAACACACCACTAGTTCGAAATTATGGATGTTCCAGAATTTTTTGAAAGACCTTGTATAGACAGCTGTTATTAAGATATGTAAAGTTACAAAACACTTAGTTTTAGATAAATCAGCTAAAGGCTGCAGATGAGTGGTTGAAGAGGGAGGTTGGGAAGAAAGACATGAATCAACCATCTCTACGCCCCTTGTTGGCCAAATACTGGTGCTGCCACCAGGATTCAAACCAACTACATCCATATCATGGGCTACTGAGCCAGCTACATTAACATTGTAAAGATTCTCCAATATTCATTGTTTATTCACGTCAGATTGGTTTAAAATGAGGAAAAAAATTCCTTCATTCATTAACGTAGCCTGATCCAAAAAATGCATCATAAAGGAGTGGCTTCTGGTATGTGAAATGAGTCAAATTGTACACTAACTGGTAGGAGAATCCACAGAAGGCTACTTTTGTAAAGTATACTAACAACAAATTATGGGTAAACACTAATCTATCCACACTGATAATTATGGAAATTACTTTTAGATTTTTTCTTGCATATGTTTTCCTAACCACACTACCTCTTTTCAGCCAAATCTTTTTTTATGTGCTATGTCAGCACAGTTTTATTATCTGCACACTTGTTTACTAACCTGGCCAATTCTTTTGCACTGGCCCACTTCTCTACTACCTGTTCTCTAACTCACTGCCTCATGTTCTTCATTTTTTAAATTTCATTTTCTGCCTTTATTTACTGTAATTTTATTTGATAATACTTTAATCTTGTAATTTTAATATGTCCTTTAACTATATACTTTAAATATTTGAGCTTTTCTGTATCACAGTTGATTGTATATAATTTGACTTCACAACACTACATGTGATCTTGCCTTCATTGTCTTGTCCCTTCCTCCGTGCACATCATGACCTGTGTTGTGAGCTTTTCCTTAACTGTTACTTCATACACTTCTGTTGACTCTGCTGAGTGCTGTTTTACTTCACGTCTTTGAATTTAAGACTTCTGTAACAGATTTTTCTTGGTTTGTAAGATTCACTAAATGTGCTAAGTTTGGAAGTACAGCTAAGTTAGGATATGAATGAACCTTAGTGACAGAAGGAAAAATGAAAGTAACATTAATGCAGCTATTATTAGCTACAGTAATACACATTTGCTTGTCAAGCTAATGTAATCAATTTGTGACAGGTTTGAAACTGTGTCTAGTTCATTCTGCTGCTGAGTTGCAGTGTAGTCTCATAATATTAACAAAAAGGTAGTACTCTTAGCATGTGCATTGGTTTCTGTTAATTTACTAAGTAGAACACATGGATCTCCATGTCTCTTCATGTGAAACTGTGGGAGTGGGGGTCTGTAGAGATGACACGCACAATACAAGGCATAAATATAATTTTCGTATAGACTTTGCCTCCTTGTCCAGAGTTCAGAATGTAAATACATACTCTGATAGTAAGATAACCAACAAGCTCCCATCCAACGTAAAGGAAGAAATTGGGAATTCTTACACATTCAAAAGAAAATTAAAACATATCTCATTCCACTCTTTCCACAAACTAAAAATCTGTGTGCTTGTTATAAAGCTGTATGTCAAGTAATAATGTATTATAAATAGGACCCAGTATTTATAGGCATAAATTTTTTTTCTTAAATACTATTGTAATCAAGTAAACATTAAGCTACTAGTAGCAGGTAAACAGCAGCTATATGATAAAACTGAGAGGGGTAGCAGCTTTTTATCAATGTAACAGATTTCTTTTAATTTGCCCAATTAAATTTAGATGATTTAAGTGTGAAAAGCATGAAGGGGTTTGGCGGCTATGGTGGTCGAGCGGTTCTAGGCGCGTCAGTCCGGAACCGCGCGACTGCTACGGTCACAGGTTCGAATCCTGCCTCGGGCATGGATGTGTGTGATGTCCTTAGGTTAGTTAGGTTTAAATAGTTCTAAGTTCTAGGGGACTGATGACCTAAGATGTTAAGTCCCATAGTGCTCAGAGCCATTTGAACCATGAAGGGATTTATTATTACTACAGTGTACAGATGAAGTTTCTATGATGTCTTTGTCTCATGTTAATGTATATCTTGACTCTTTCCACATTCCTGAAGGTTTTCCTTCTGGAGTGGATCTATGGAACATGATAAATGAATGAATGAATGACTGTGTGATCATTCAGTGCTTATCTCATGGACAAGTATCAGAAACAATAAACAATTCATTGTATGAAGTGGCCAACCTAATTATTCAATCAAAATCCTACAGAATAAGTTTGAGATGTTCTTAGGAGGCTTGTTACAGCTCTCAGTCCTTCTCTCCAAATACCCATGACACGCGAGTGCAGCCTTCGGGGAAGAACTGGGTTATGCTGAGCTCATAGACACTGTCAGTATGAGACAGCTACTCACCACAGCCAGACCTCAGTACCTGGAGATGACAGTGGCCATTTGTGTATGAGCTATGCATGCATGTGTTTTTTGCTACATCTAATGAAGAACTTGGTTCAATAGCTTACTTTTATATGTGTCTGTTTCTTGCTCAATGCTTCCTACATGTGGTGAGTAGTAATCTCTCCTAATTTCTTTTGTTATTCCCGCAGCAACACTATCATACATCAGCATAAGTTCTCTGTTACTGCATGGGGTATAAATTTCTGTATTAATGCTGCTTGTGCCATACAAAGCTGACAAACATTTTCTACACTGAAATTTGTGCTAAGTTGGGCCTTAAATTCTTTGTATTTCATTGTTTTTACATTTACTAACTTATACCCATTATCTGCGCAGCCGGACGGAGTGGCCGAGTGGTTCTAGGCACTACAGTCTGGAACCGCATGACCACTACGGTCGCAGGTTTGAATCCTGCCTCGGGCATGGATGTGCGTGATGTCCTTAGGTTAGTTAGGTTTAAGTAGTTCTAAGTTCTAGGGGACTGATGACCTGAGAAGTTAAGTCCCATAGTGCTCAGAGCCATTTGAACCATTTTATCTGCGCAACATGTTGGACTTGTTTCATCACACTTGGCATGTAACATTTTGAGCTAAGGTAGTCTGTGTCCTTTATTTCCAGTTCTTTGTTATTTTATTAATTACAAACAGTGTGACTACTTAGGTTCTGTTGGTTACATTTCAAGCATAGAAAAGGCCACATTTACTCTAGATTTCATTCTGTAAAGTTTGCGTTATACGTGTCTTGCCTCATAATTTAGACTACAATAGGAAGCTCTATGTACACTTGATGAGTGTACTTAGGTATGAATTCTAAATAACAACAGTGAGAAAGGACAGCCACTCACATACAGCTGACTTATGTCTGGCACAAAAATACCCACTTTACTGTCACTTTTTGGGCTATCACTCTTTTTCTGTTGTACGTGACTGACATACACACACACACACACACACACACACACACACACACACACACACACACACACACACAGCTAAATACACACACCCATGGCAGATCTATACATACAGAAAACTCAAATTATTACACAATATAGTCACATTAAGTACATATATAAATTAATAAACTACTAGTTATATCAGACCTGGAAGAGAGAATAGCTGGCGCTTTAAGATTGAAACAATCAGGTTGTGTAGTGCTCGACATGCAGCAAGCAGGTGTGGCAACAAAACTTGAGCAGCCACTGAAATACACGATGTCACAACCTGCACTCGCCTGTAACAATGTTTAATCAACATTAATAAATTGCTAAAGCTGTGTTGTGGCACAAATAATTATAATTGTGTTTAATAAGAAGGTTAACCAGAAATAGCAAGTCATGTATAATTGCCACTCATTTGATTATTATAAGTCATCATCATAGTAACTCACTTCTCTTAAATCTTGCCCACCCCCCTCCCCGCCTTTTTTTATAAACAGGAAGAATTTACAGTCAAGTGGAAGCATGCAACCTATATTTACCTGTTATGGTAGTTGTTCTTAATCAAGATGACTGTTTCTGAAGAATGTTGAGTACCATAGGGCAAATATACTTTTAAGAGACTAATTTTCCAACTGACAAAATATATCTAAAAACGTGTATTGTGAAGCAACATCCCAGAATCCAATGCTATTTGTTGGTCGTCTGTATAATGGCTTCCAGGGGCAACAAAAATTTAATTTTCAGTGTTTCACATAATTACTGATTGAATTTAAAAAACTTACATGATAATCTACTCTTTAAGAGGTATAATCTTATTTGTGGCTACTGAAGATGAGCAGCAGCCTTTTCAGTAGTTGCAGAGGCAACAGTCTGGATGATTGTCTGAACTGGCCTCGTAACATCAACTAAAATGGCCTTGCTGCCCTTGTACTATGAACGGTTAAAAGCAAGGCGAAAGTACAGCTGTAATTTTTCCCGAGGACATGTAGCTCTACTGTGTGGTTAAATGATGATGGCGTCCTCTTGGGTAAAATATTCCAGAGGTGAAATAGTACCCAATTTGGATCTCTGGGAGGGGACTACTCAGGAGGATGTCATCATCAGGAGAAACAGAATGCGTTCTAGGGATTGAAGTGTGGAATGTTAGATCCCTTAATCAGGCAGGTCAGTTAAAAATTTAAAAATGGAAATGGATAAATTGAAGTTAGATACAGTGAGGATTACTGAAGGTTCATGGCAGGAGGAACATGACATCTGGTCGGGTGAATACAGGGTTATAAATACAAAACCAAATATGAGTAATGCATGAGTAGGTTCAATGATGAATAAGACAATAGGAATGTGGGTAAGCTACCATAAATGGCATAGTGAATGCACTACCATAGCCAAGATAGACATGAAGCTCACACTCACCACAGTAGCACAATTTTATATACCAACTTGCACAGCACATGATGAAGGGCGTGAGATAAATTATTCAGATAGTTAAGCAAGACAAAATTTTATTGTGGTAGAGGACTGGAATTCGATAGCAGGAAAAGGAAGAGAAGGAAAAATAGCTGGTGAATATGGACGGGGGGAAAGGAATGAAAGAGGAAGCCACCTGGTAGAAGAATCATAAAAGAAGTTTGTATTTGTGGAAGAGACCTGAAGACAACAGAAGGTTTCAGACTGATTATGTAATGTTACGACACAGATTTATGAACCTGACTTTGAACTGTAAGACTTTTCCAGGGGCAGATGTGGACTCTGATCACAATTTATTGGTTATGAATTGTAGATTAAAATTAAAGAGATAGGACCTGGATAAGTTGAAAGAACAAGATGTTGTTGAGAGCTTCAGAGGAAGAATTATACAATGGTTGACTAGAACAGGGAAAAGGAGTACAGTAGAAGATGAATGGGTAGCTTTAAGAGATGAAATAGTGAAGACAGCAGAGGATCAAATAGGTAAAAAGACAAAGCCTAGTAGAATTCCTTGGATAACACAAGAGATAATGAATTTAGTTAATGAAAGGAGAACATTTAATAGTGCAGCAAATGTAGCAGGGGAAAGGGAATACAAATGTTTAAAAAATGAGATAACAAGAAGTGCAAAATGGCTAAGCAGAAATGGCTATAGGACAAATGTAAGGATTTAGAAACGTATTTCACTAAGGGAAAGATAGATATTGTCTGCAGGGAAATTAAAGAGGCCTTTAGTGAAAACAGAAGCAGGTGTATGGGTATCAACTGCTCAGATGGTAAACCAGTCCTAAGCAAAGAAGGGAAATTTGAAAGGAGTATATAGAGGATCTATACAAGGATAACACAGGAGATTCTGAATTTAATTGATGAAAGGAGGAAATATAAAAATGTAGCAAATGAAGCAGGCGAAAGGGAGTACAAATGCCTAAAAAAGGAGACACAGGAAGTACAAAATGGCTAAGCAAGAATGGCTAGAGAACAAATATAAGGATTTAGAAGCATAAACCACAGGCTAAAGATAGATACTGACTACAGGAAAATTAAGGAGGTGTATGGAGAAAAGGAAAACATCTGTGTGGACATCAAGAGCTCAGATGGAAAACCAATCCTAAGCGGGAAGAGAAAGCTGGAAGATCAATACAGACCCTACAACTTACCTTAGAAGGTAGACTAAGGAAAGGCAAACCTACATTTGTAGCATTTGTAGACTTTGAGAAAGCTTTTGACTTTGTTGGCTGAAATTCTGAAGATAGCAGGGATAAAATGTGTGAAGTGAGAGGCTATTTACTAGTTGTACAGAAATCAGATGGCAGTTACAAGAGTCGAAGGTTACAAAAAGGAAGCAGTGATTGAAAAGGCAGTGAGACAGGGTTCTAGCTTATCCCTGATGTTATTCAGTCTGTACTTTGAGCAAGCAAAAAAGGAAACCAAAGAAAAACCTGAAGAAGGAATTAAAGTTCAGAGAGAAGAAATAAAATCTTTGAGATTTGCTGGTGACATTGTAATTCTGTCAGAGACAGCAAAGGACTTGGAAGAGCAGTTGAACAGAATGGACAGCATCTTGAAAGATGAGTATGCGATGAAAGTCAACAATAGCAAAAAGAATAGTGTAATGTAATTGAATTAAATCAGGTCATGCTGAGGGAATTAGAGTAGGAAATAAGATACTTAAAGTAGTAGATGAGTTCTGCTATGAGGGCAGCAAAATAAGTGATGATGGCCGAAGTAGAGAGGAAATAAAGTGTAGGCTGGGAATGGCAAGAAAAGCATTTCTGAAGAAAAGAAATTTTTTAATATTGAATATAGATTTAAGTAATAGGAAGTCTTTTTTGGAAGTATTTGTATGGATTGTAGCCATCTATGGAAGTGAAACATGGATGATGAACAGTTTAGACAAGAAGAGAATAGAAGCTTTTGAAATGTGGTGCTGCAGAAGAATGCTGAAGATTAGATGGGTAGACCACATAGCTAATTAGGAGGTACTGAATAGAACTGGGGAAAAGAAATTTGTGGCACAAATTGGCTAGAAGAAGGTATCAGTTGACAGGACACATTCTGAGGCATCAAGGGGTCAGCAATTTAGTATTAAAGGGAAATGGGGGGTGAGGAGTTAAAAATCATAGAGGGAGACCAAGAGATGAACACAGTAAGCTGATTCAGAAGGATGTAGGTTGCAGTAGTTATTCAGAGATGAAGAGGCTTGCACAGGATAGTGTAGCATGGAGAAGTGCATCAAACCAGTCTTTGGACTGAAGACCACAACAACAACAACACACACCACCACACTGTGCTATACTTATGATGCAGTTGTGTGTCCTTCTTTGAACCTCTGAAAGTTCCTTATTTTTGTTAACTAGGTGTCTTTCCAAAAGTTTGCTTCTCATTGCCATCTGGTCGTTGAGCAAGTTGGCATGGTGAGATCTCTGGTAACAAGATATCTTCATTTCCTCAGTCCAAAAACCTGCCCTTATCCCCTCTAGCAGCAGCATCAGTTGCGACGTTGGATTAAGAAGACCATGCCCTGTGTCAAATTTAGTTTTTCAACTATAACCCTCCTCTCTGATGCCACAAGCTCCCAAAATCTAATCTCAAGCCTTCTCCCGGTTTTAGGTTTCTTATATTAAGATATGATGTAAAGATCAGGGTATTTTGTGAAAGGGAATACCACAGAATTTATTGACAGTTTTTCTTTGTTTTAAAAACAATTATTTCATGTTTAATGATAAAATTTATCTACATGAAGATGGCTTAAATTTGGGGAGTACTGCTCCTGAGTTGTTAGCTGACATCTTCATTAATAATCTAGAAAAGTAATTCTTCCTTGAAAATCTTGAATTGAGACATAAAATTTTCTAGTGCTGCAGATACATTGCTGACACACTTTCTTAACAAGAGGAAGTAGTACTGACATAGATGCAATAGTAACATAGTTCAGTAGTTTACATGAGAAAATAAAACTCATGGTTCATATTGGTATGGGAGGGTTCATAAATTTCCTTGATATAAATATCATGAATGAAAAGGGTAAACATACTATAGAAACTTTTCAAAAGAATACTTGCACTGGTGTCATTTTAGATTTCCCTTCTAACCATTCCAGTCAACATAAAAAGGCATATTTTTAGCTTAGCCATTAACAGGATATTGAAGCTTCCACAATCAAATTCTGAGCAAAAATAGAACTTGAAGTTAACAACTGTATTGCAAAAGCCACCAACTATATTAAAGATTATGTAAATAACATTTACAATAAAATCCCACCCATGAACCATGGACCTTGCTGTTGGTGGGGAGGCTTGCGTGCCTCAGCGATACAGATAGCCGTACCGTAGGTGCAACCACAACGGAGGGGTATCTGTTGAGAGGCCAGACAAACGTGTGGTTCCTGAAGAGGGGCAGCAGCCTTTTCAGTAGTTGCAAGGGCAACAGTCTGGATGATTGACTTATCTGGCCTTGTAACAATAACCAAAACGGCCTTGCTGTGCTGGTACTGCGAACGGCTGAAAGCAAGGGGAAACTACAGCCGTAATTTTTCCCGAGGACATGCAGCTTTACTGTATGATTAAATGATGATGGCGTCCTCTTGGGTAAAATATTCTGGAGGTAAAATAGTCCCCCATTCGGATCTCCGGGCGGGGACTACTCAAGAGGATGTCGTTATCAGGAGAAAGAAAACTGGCGTTCTACGGGCCGGAGCGTGGAATGTCAGATCCCTTAATCGGGCAGGTAGGTTAGAAAATTTAAAAAGGGAAATGGATAGGTTAAAGTTAGATATAGTGGGAATTAGTGAAGTTCGGTGGCAGGAGGAACAAGACTTCTGGTCAGGTGACTACAGGGTTATAAACACAAAATCAAATAGCGGTAATGCAGGAGTAGGTTTAATAATGAATAGGAACATAGGAATGCGGGTAAGCTACTACAAACAGCATAGTGAACGCATTATTGTGGCCAAGATAGATACGAAGCCCACACCTACTACAGTAGTACAAGTTTATATGCCAACTAGCTCTGCAGATGACGAAGTAATTGAAGACATATATGATGAAATAAAAGAAATTATTAAGATAGTGAAGGGAGATGAAAATTTAATAGTCATGGGTGACTGGAATTCGAGTGTAGGAAAAGGGAGAGAAGGAAACATAGTAGGTGAATATGGATTGGGGCTAAGAAATGAAAGAGGAAGCCGCCTGGTAAAATTTTGCACAGAGCATAACCTAATCATAGCTAACACTTTGTTTAAGAATCATGAAAGAAGGTTGTATACATGGAAGAACCCTGGAGATACTAAAAGGTATCAGATAGATTATATAATGGTAAGACAGAGATTTAGGAACCAGGTTTTAAATTGTAAGACATTTCCAGAGGCAGATGTGGACTCTGACCACAATCTATTGATTATGACCTGTAGATTAAAACTGAATAAACTGCAAAAAGGTGGGAATTTAATGAGATGGGACCTGGATAAACTGAAAGAACCAGAGGTTGTACAGAGTTGCAGGGAGAGCATAAGGGAACAATTGACAGGAATGGGGCAAAGAAATACAGTAGAAGAAGAATGGGTAGCTTTGAGGGATGAAGTAGTGAAAGCAGCAGAGGATCAAGTAGGTAAAAATACGAGGTCTAGTAGAAATACTTGGGTAACAGAAGAAATATTGAATTTAATTGATGAAAGGAGAAAATATAAAAATGCAG
Source organism: Schistocerca nitens (assembly GCF_023898315.1). Lineage (NCBI taxonomy): Eukaryota > Metazoa > Arthropoda > Insecta > Orthoptera > Acrididae > Schistocerca > Schistocerca nitens. The sequence goes on along the minus strand of NC_064614.1, from coordinate 694,607,508 downwards.
TAAATGAAGCAGGCAAAAAGGAATACAAACGTCTCAAAAATGAGATCGACAGGAAGTGCAAAATGGCTAAGCAGGGATGGCTAGAGGACAAATGTAAGGATGTAGAGGCTTATCTCACTAGGGGTAAGATAGATACTGCCTAAAGGAAAATTAAAGAGACCTTTGGAGATAAGAGAACGACTTGTATGAATATCAAGAGCTCAGATGGAAACCCAGTTCTAAGCAAGGAAGGGAAAGAAGAAAGGTGGAAGGAGTATATAGAGGGTCTATACAAGGGCGATGTACTTGAGGACAATATTATGGAAATGGAAGAGGATGTAGATGAAGATGAAATGGGAGATACGATACTGCGTGAAGAGTTTGACAGAGCACTGAAAGACCTGAGTCGAAACAAGGCCCCCGGAGTAGACAACATTCCATTGGAACTACTGACGGCCTTGGGAGAGCCAGTCCTGACAAAACTCTACCATCTGGTGAGCAAGATGTATGAAACAGGCGAAATACCCTCAGACTTCAAGAAGAATATAATAATTCCAATCCCAAAGAAAGCAGGTGTTGACAGATGTGAAAATTACCGAACCATCAGTTTAATAAGTCACAGCTGCAAAATACTAACACGAATTCTTTACAGAGGAATGGAAAAACTAATAGAAGCCAACCTTGGGGAAGATCAGTTTGGATTCCGTAGAAACACTGGAACACGTGAGGCAATACTGACCTTACGACTTACCTTAGAAGAAAGATTAAGGAAAGGCAAACCTACGTTTCTAGCATTTGTAGACTTAGAGAAAGCTTTTGACAATGTTAACTGGAATACTCTCTTTCAAATTCTAAGGGTGGCAGTGGTAAAATACAGGGAGCGAAAGGCTATTTACAATTTGTACAGAAACCAGATGGCAGTTATAAGAGTCGAGGGACATGAAAGGGAAGCAGTGGTTGGGAAGGGAGTAAGACAGGGTTGTAGCCTCTCCCCGATGTCATTCAATCTGTATATTGAGCAAGCAGTAAAGGAAACAAAAGAAAAATTCGGAGTAGGTATTAAAATCCATGGAGAAGAAATAAAAACTTTGAGGTTCGCCGATGACATTGTAATTCTGTCAGAGACAGCAAAGGACTTGGAAGAGCAGTTGAATGGAATGGACAGTGTCTTGAAAGGAGGATATAAGATGAACATCAACAAAAGCAAAACGAGGATAATGGAATGTAGTCGAATTAAGTCGGGTGATGCTGATGGAATTAGATTAGGAAATGAGACACTTAAAGTAGTAAAGGAGTTTTGCTATTTGGGGAGCAAAATAACTGAGATGGTCGAAGCAGAGAGGGTATAAAATGTAGACTGGCAATGGCAAGGAAAGCGTTTCTGAAGAAGAGAAATTTGTTAACATCGAGTATAGATTTAAGTGTCAGGAAGTCATTTCTGAAAGTATGTGTATGGAGTGTAGCCATGCATGGAAGTGAAACATGGACGATAAATAGTTTGGACAAGAAGAGAATAGAAGCTTTCGAAATGTGGTGCTACAGAAGAATGCTGAAGATTAGATGGGTAGATCACATAACTAATGAGGAAGTACTGAATAGGATTGGGGAGAAGAGAAGTTTGTGGCACAACTTGACCAGAAGACGGGATCGGTTGGTAGGACATGTTCTGAGGCATCAAGGGATCACCAATTTAGTATTGGAGGGCAGCGTGGAGGGTAAAAATCGTAGAGGGAGACCAAGAGATGAATACACTAAACAGATTCAGAAGGATGTAGGTTGCAGTAGGTACTGGGAGATGAAGAAGCTTGCACAGGATAGAGTAGCATGCAGAGCTGCATCAAACCAGTCTCTGGACTGAAGACCACAACAACAACAACAGTAAAAGACAAGGGAGCAGGGAAGAACAAGTTTTGTGACTAATAAAGATAATGAAACTGGGGACTCACTTCATTTATTTTTGGGAAATATGTTTTCTCTGGTGTCAAGAGGAGGCAAACACGAAAGGGTAGGGGTCTATTAATTGCCAGCAGTTTAAACATATGGTGAATGATGGTACCCCTTAGGCAAATGACAGCAAGGGACAGGAAAGAGACTATTCTGGCAGCCTCTGACGGAACAGGGTGCAAGCAACTGTAGACCATTACGCGCATTTGAACATATGATCCCTACTGTGTGGCCTCTGAGGTCATACTTGAATCATCCCAGCAATTTGACAAGAGGTTAAAAAGACCAGCCTTCCTTAAGGAGTTTTGAAGGACCCAAAAATTTGCAGCATTGTGCCCAGAACTGACCTTGGTTACTTGGTTCTGTGTTGTTTCAAAGGACTGAACCAGAGACTTCGAAAGCTGCTACCTAGATAGCTGACTGTGTGTGGGGTGCATACAAGAGTTTTTTTTTTTTTTTTTTTAGGTTAGGCAACTCTCCATCCAATCCAGATAAATGATAGAAGATCCTAGTGGTTACCTGCTGAAACATTCACAACAAAGTGTCAGAGTTCAAAGTGTTCCTGAAAAGCACTGAAGCCGACATAATAGTAGATACACAAAGCTGGTTGAAACTTGAAATTGATAGCAGTGACATTTCTGGCGAAAATTTAATTTTATATCGAAAGATAGGCTAATGGGAATTGGAGGTGATGTATTTGTTGCAGTAGACAGGAAATTCAAATCCATGAAGATAGGAATTGAAGCAGCATATGAGATTGTTAGGACAAGACTCAGTATCAGGGATGGGCATAAAATGGTAATTGGATCCCTCTATCAACCACCAGACTCATCTCCTGATGTAACCAACAACTTTAGAGAAAACCTCAGTTCGCTTGTAAGTTCCCCAATCGTACTGTAATCATTGGTGGAGACGTTAATCATCCAACAATAAATTGGGAGAATTACAGTTTTGTTAGTGGTTGGCATGATAAGACAGCTTGTGAAACATTACTAAATGCTTCTCTAAATACTATCTAGAGCAGACAGTTCAGAACCTTCATTGTGGTGGAAATATATTGGATCTAATGGCAACAGACAGACCTGATCCCTTTGAGGATGTCTACATCAAAATTGGTATCAGTGATCACAATGACTGGCGACAATGATTACCAAAATACAAAGGACAACTAAAGCAAGCAGAAAGAAATTTATGTTCAGTAAGCTAGATAAAAAAATTTGGAAGTGTCATATCTCAATGAGGAACTTGAGACTTCCAGCAGGGCAGGAGTGTGTAGAGGAGCTATGGCTCAAGTTTATAAGAATAGTTGGCCGAGTAGAATAGTTTGTAATGGGAGGGAACCTCCATGGTGTACAATCACTGTAAAGAAACTTCTATGGAACAGAGATTACTGCATAAGAATATCTAGTCCCTCCTCTAACTATCCACAAAACTACCATCCAGTATCACTGACATCGATTTGTTATAGAATCTTAGAACATGTTCTGAATCAAACGAAGTGAGATATCTTGAACAGCATGACCTCCTCCAAGCAAACCAGCATGGATTACAGAAACATCAATCATGTGAAACCTAACTCGCATTTTTCTCACATGACATATTGAAAACTTTAGATCAAAGCAGTCAGGTAGATGCAGTATTTTTCTGGCATACCAAGAGAAGTTTGTGACTGAATTGAGGACTTTTTGGTAGGGAGGATGCAGCATGTTATTTCGGATGGAGAGTCATCATCATATGCAGAAGAAACTTGGGTGTGCCCATGGGAAGTGTCTTAGGACCATTGCTGTCCATGTTGTAGTGAATAAAAATCCAGCTTTCTTGTAAAAATGTAAGATATTGTGATACATACTCATTATTAGCGACAGATAAATACACTGAAATGTTCACATACTCATCACAGTATTCTGAAAGTTACTATTAGGTGTTTGACTTGTTATTCACTGCTTGTGAAAAACCATGTTGAACAACTGTCACTGTGGATTTTGTCAAGAAAGCTAAGATGAATTTAGTGTTTCAGTAAGAGCTCATGAATCAGTATCAAAGTTCATATTTTTCTGTGTTGTCATAAACAGAGTTTGATGTATATGTTCATAGTGGATTGTAAAAAAATATGATGAAATCTTTGTATTCAAATTACATAACCCGGTGATTTCAGAAAGTTCTGTGTGGTTAAATATATCTATGATATACTTACAGAAATCGATAGGCGTGCAAAGAAAGCACTGTGCATATTGTTTTGTGGAGTCTAATATTCGCTGCTTGTTGTTCTCTAGTGCATGGAGTCACGCATCTGAAACAGAAATAATTGGAAGATTGGAAGACTGAAATATTTCACCAATGTTTCTAAGCAAGTTCTCTCTCTCAATCACACACACACACACACACACACACACACACACACACACACACACACACGGAGAGAGACAGAGAGAGAGGTAGAGAGAGGGGGGGGGGAGGTAATTATATTGGAATAATGTATGCACTTTTCAGTAAACAATGGAATTGTCAAACAAGATATGTAGATATTTTTATCTCCAAAAAATAAATTTCCTATTGTTTCCTTAATGGTTCTATATATGTAAAAATATAATCATTGTTTCAAAACATCTGATTAGAAATGGTTGGGTAGAAGTTGTGAACATAGTATGATCTTATGCTTCATGATCTGCCTTATCTGAGGATCATTTGAAAAGTTCTGCACAATGTAAGATAGTATTGAAGAAAATCATTTATTTTACAGAATACCTTTACAGGCATTCAATATGCTTATACTTAAGATTATGACGTTCTTCCATCTTCTGTATTCCTTATACAGCACCTCACTGGAAGCTTCATCAATTGTATCAAAACGTTTCCCATGGATTTGTTCATTCAGTTTGGGAAACAAATTCAAGGCTCATATACGAACTGTATGGAGTTTGGGGAAGTATTTCCCAGTTACAATGACGGAAAAAAATTGGAACACCAAGAAGCAGTTGTGCGACATAAACGAAAGTTGGTGGGCGCCTTTCTATATCTGAAAGATGATGTCTATTCGAATTTTGCGCCAGTCGCAGAAGAGTGGTGCTAATAGCGCCACTTTGAGAATGCAAATCAGGTTTCCTTCAAATACACACAAGGTCGTGAGCATTAGTTACCTTGAAACTGGACGTGGTGGGCTGATGTCAGTCAAGAACGCCTTTAAGGCGACAAAGACACTATTATCAGCACCTTACTGAGTTAGAACGAGGTCGTGTAAAAGAGCTACGAGAAGCTGGATGTTCCTTTCCGATATTGCAGAAACATTTGGCAGGAACGTGGCCACTGTACAAAATTACTGGAGCGGTGGTCACGGGAATGTACGGTCGCAAGAAGACCATGTGGCCGAGGGGTTCTAGGCGCTTCAGTCCGGAACCGCGCGACTGTTACGGTCGCAGGTTCGAATCCTGCCTCGGACATGGATGTGTGTGATTCCTTAGGTTAGTTAGGTTTAAGTAGTTCTAACTGCATATACAGCAGAAATTTGAGCAGCAGTTTGCGCGACAGTTAAACAACGAACTGTTACAAACGTTACTTTAAGGACAGCCCCAAGCCAGACGCCCTGTAGCGTCATTCCACTGACCCCAAACCACCGCCACTTGCGACTTCAGTGGTGTCAAGCGATAGCCTTTTCGGGGGCAGGGAGGAGGTCTGTTATGTTCTGAAGCTGGTTCTGCTTTGGTGCCAGCGATGGCCACTTGTTGGTTAGAAAGAGGCCAGTTGAAGGCCCGCAATCAAACTATCTGCGTGCTAGATACACTGGACATACACCTGTGGTTATAGACTGAGGTGCGATTTCGTATGACAACAGGGGCACTCTTGACTGCAGATTTGTATGTAGGTCCGCTGATTCGACTTCTTGTGCTACTATTCATGAACAGCATTCCAGAGGGTGTTTCCCAACAGCATAACGCTCGCCAAGATACCGCTCTTGTAACTCAATACGCTCTTCAGAGTGTCGACTGTTGCGTTGCCCTGTCTCCTGTCGAGCACATATACGGTCACAACTGCAGCGTTCATCAAGTTCAACAGTCCTTTTCAGATACAACAACTGCAGCGTTACCCACAAACAGCATTAAACGTCCCTGTATTGATCAACCAACTGCCAAATGCATGGAATTCCATCTCACAAACTGATAACCAGCAATGTACAACACATTCAACATTCTGCAGTACACCGATTATTAACGTACCAGCATTTCACTTTTGCAATGGCTTATCTCGTACTTTCATTAATCTGTGATCTTACAATGTTAATCGTTCAAATATTTTACCTAGACAAATGTATTCGGGAAATTTGATTACTCTGTATTAGTTATTTGTCGGTGTTGCGTTTCTTACCGTCAGTGTATATTTGCTGATCATTTCTCTCACTGGTTCGGCGGTATGGAGCTTTGCATTGTCGTGCAAATGAGGATACCAGCTGCAAGCATGTCAGGCTTTTTTGACGAATTTTCGGGCGGAAAATATTTTGCGGGCACAGCTTGTAGTAGGCGCCTGTTACAAACTTCCTGTGGGGCACTATATTTGTAGCTATGACTCCATTCATGTCATACGGAAAGATCATTGGCGGCGGGGTTTTCTCTGGCGTGGAGCGTCGGAACTTTTCTATTGTGACGGCTTAAAATCTCGTATCCAGGTTTCATCAAGTTCAACAGTCCTTTTCAGATACTGTTCTCCTCCTGTCCAGTAACACTGTTTCCCGTGGATTACATGATACAACGAACTGTATAGAACAAGTTAAGTCCGAAAACGCTAGTGAAGGTGACTACATACCCCCTCACAAAGGTGCACATGGACCTCCTGCTTCCAAGTGGCTACATTCATTGCATCTCTCCACGAATCTGATTGAATTACCTCGAACACAGGAACCACACAACCTAATACCTGCATGTGCTTCAGGCCCTTTGTTAAGCCCTAGTATTCAAATGCAACAGTGCTTCCAAGCCACGCCAGAAAAGTCCTGGATTTTCTACTGCATCGCGGTTGATCAATGGGGTTGTTCCTACACCCCAGTATATACTCAGTTGGTGCCTTACGGACAACTATTCAGCAACGTTCGTAATGTAGAACATATGCCACCGAAACTGCCTTATTTCCTATCAGACCAACCACAAACTTGGTTGTTCACTACTCACAACAGTTTTGATGACAGTGGGATTTATCGTGTCATAAGAGATGAACGTGCTGCTACAGTCAGTGATGTTATCCTGTCTCCACCTCTTTTCAACAAGTTTGAGGCAGCCAAGGCAGCACTACTTCATAGACCGTGCAAATCAAACGAGCAGCAAATTCGTCAGGCTGTTTTCTCAGAACGATTAAATGGACAGACACCCTTACAGTTGTGGTGCCACCTACAAGCTTTAGTGGATCCTATATTAACGCCTGACAGTTCTCTGTGGGCCATATGGACAAACAAATTGCGTAAGGAATTCAAGCATTTTTAACATGTAATAGTGGATTCCTACAAGATGCTAAGTTGCAGTTAGCAGAACATGCCTTTGTATTGCAAGATGTATACCCCAGCTACATAGCAGCTACCAGCAGTGCATGCAGTTGGCAGCGATGCTGTTCATTGAGATGGCAACTGGCTACTAAGCAGTAACAACCGCGCCCGAGGCTTTCTGACACACCATGCACAGAGCGGCGGCAGCCACCTTGTCCTTTACGGCAGCAGGGAGCAATCAAACAGTTCCAAACATTCACAGAGATGCTGCCACGTGTCTTCGACCCTGGTGACCGATATACACCATACTTAGCTGACAACAGACGACCAGGCACCCCCACCTCTCACGATACGGACAGTGTTCGACATATCGTGCATTGGTGATGGTTTCCATTCTCGCTTCGGCACCACCATATCAAGTACTCTCATCTCTGTGGTCCCCAAATGCTGCCCATGACTTTCACTAGATTTCAGAGGTCATGGCGTTATCATAGTACTTCAAAAATCAAACCAGGTGAATCGAACCAGTTGGTTTCCACCCTCTGCCATCTCTAAAGCGATCACCTCAATATTTGCGATCGTCATGCTACTCAGCATTTTCTGGTAGACTCGGTATCTGAGATCAGCATGATCCCAAATACGACATCCCTTCCTTACGCTGCAGACATCACACTCAATACAAGGCAGTGAATGGATTGATTATTGCATTATAGGGGTATATTTCCCACAAATGTCCTCGGCAACAGCCACTCTTTCACGTGAACTTTTGTGCAAGGTGATGTAAATGAACCCTTGTCAGGGACGGATTTCGTTTGCCGCTTCCGTTTCCGTTCGGATTTACAAGAAGGAGAGCTATAGTGTAGAACATCTGGTGTTAGCATTCATGATATAATTGGGAGACCTTCGACACAAGCTGCTCCACAACACACAGGCGCCTCCAAACCCCCTCTATATAGGCTTCAGCAGTTACATTCCTCGCTCGAGGATCAAGTGGCGGCAAGCAATAAATTATACAGTGACATCAAAAAGGAACGCCTCACGTTGCAAGAGGAAAACTCCTCACTGCAGAAATCACTGCAAGAGTGATGCAATCAGTTGGTGGAGTACAAACTTCATATTTCGTCATGGCAACCTTTACGTATCGCTACCATTGAGCGCCTTCCATTACAGGATTTTAGCTTCATGGCTATCTGGCGTAAAATGGAGGACTTACAAATCAGAGTATGGAACTTCATTAACAGTGTTAGGAGCGACAAAGAGTATATATACCTTGACGAGTTATTGACCCTACACTAAAGGCAACGTGTACGCACGTCACTGCTGAAGAAAAGCACTGGACATCATTCAGCAATGCGCCAGTCAGCTGGAGTCTTCACAGATGTTATCACCTACCCACTACAACTACCTTCTTCATGCACCTACAATGCATGTACATGTTAGTGACAGTGCAATCAATGACAGTGAATCCCACACATGTGTATTTCGTGTTTCCCAGCCCCTGGTTCGCCACGGCACTAAGGGTGATACATGCATAGGGTAAGGAGATTTGGCCGGCAGAGGATAGAACAGAATTAATTCAGCTGATGCATAGGCCACACACGATTATCTTCTGTTTGCGTCACATGCCACAGGCCGCAGAAATCAAGCTAACCAACGCCCTGTACAGGGAGAATACAAAAGGGAATCTAGGTATACCATGATCAGAGGAAATATTAAGAGCTTTTGAATTGGTCGAACAATCTTTACAGAGCGCCGAGACTTTAGCTCACCCATCGCGTACAGCCCATCTATTTACCACTGCTGAAGTCATTGGCTCAATTTTACAACAAACAGTGAATGGTATCCAGCAATCCCTATGGTTTCTTTTCCTGAAAATTAACAGCTCTATATGAGGCGGTAAAATTCTTTAAGGAAGGTATTGAGGGCCAAGTCCTCGTACTTTTCACTGACCACAAGCCATTGATTCATGCTGTCTGTAATCGTAATTGGGACGTGTCCCCCACCGCTTCAGACATCTAGACTCAAGTGTGCAATATTCAACCAATAACTGGGATATGAATTGGGGGGGGGGGGGGGGAGGACACTGTGGCAGATTACATGTTTCGAATTCATGCACTTAGTACGTTAATTGATTTCAGTCACTTTTCTGCGGCACAAGAACAGGTCGAAAAGTTACTTGGCTCTCTTAAATGCTACAGTAAGATCTTGCAGCTACAACACATAACGCATTAGGATATCTGACTCTCTCGTCTAGCTATGATGTGATACGTCAGAGACCAGGTCACGCCCCTTGGGTCTGATGTCGTTCAGGATAACAATCTTTGACAGTTGGCACAATCTATCACACCAAGGAGTTCGCCCCATCATGTGACTCGTTATGGAATAGTTTGTGTAACTGGGGTGAAGGCATATTGCAGGAGTGATCACGTAACTGCCTGCCTGCCTCCCTGCCTTTCTTGCTAGCGCAGCAAAACGGTCGCCGCGCTTTTCCACCACAGGCCACCTCCAAAATACCTAAAGGTCATTTTCAACGTGCAGTCCAGTGGCTTCAGATATATTCCGTCAGCCATCGACAGTACGATAATTGGGTTGAGACCATTCCCTTACAAGATATAATAGCGGAATCAATGGCATGGCCGGCCGGAGTGGCCGAGCGGTTCTAGGCGCTACAGTCTGGAACCGCGCGACCGCTGCGGTCGCAGGTTCGAATCCTGTCTCGGGCATGGATGTGTGTGATGTCCTTAGGTTAGCTAGGTTTAAGTAGTTCTAAGTTCTAGGGGACTGATGACCTCAGAAGTTAAGTCCCATAGTGCTCAGAGCCAATCAATGGCATGGGCGTTCATTAACATATGGATATCTCGTTTTGGATGTCTGTTGTCTATTACAACCGACCAAGGATGGCAATTCGAATCACTTCTCTTTTCCAATCTGTGCAAATTGTGCAGATTTCAACGCTTTCATACAACCGCCTGTCACACTCAAAATAACATACTGGTCGAAAGATGGCACCGAACACCGAAAGCAGGTTTGATGTGCCACGATACACAATAGAGCGACGCGTTGCCATGGATCCTAGGGAATCCGGACTGCATATAAGGACGCTTTTCTTTAAATCTTTGATCACAGAAGTACTGTACTCCTCATTATAGTGTATGGTGAATGCCTCACACTCCTGTTACCTTCTCCATCAAATACTATTGTAGAGTTACCAACGTTGGTATAAAATTTCTGTCACGTAGCCCACACCCTCACACTACCACCTCAAGCCCGTGGCTTACAAGTTTTTGTTTACAGAGGGTTACTGGTACGCGATTGTTCTCACGTCGTCCTTTAATGGCGGGAACAGACATTTTTCGTCTTCATGAAAGGCACTCCTTCAACAGTATCGCTTACTGAAGGTTATAATGCATAGATAGTAATGGGAAAAGAAAGCTGGTTGAAACCAGACGTCAATGACAAAGAAATCCTACGTTCAGATTGGAATGTTTATCGTAAAGATAGGTTAGTCGCCAATGGTGGTGGCGTGTTTATCGCAGTAAAAAAGTTGATAAAATCTAGCGAGGTTATCACGGATTCCGAATATGAATTAATCTGGGTGAAATTGAGTATCAAACAACGGTCGAAAATGATGACTGCGTGCCAGTCAGGATCTGTGGTTGTAGAGCGCTTCAGACAGAACTTGCAGAATATCATTAGTAATTTTTCTGATCATGCCGTTGTAATAGGGAGTGACTTCAACTTGCCAGGTATAGATTGGGAGTGTTATGCCATGAAAACTGGTGCCAGAGACAGGGGATCGTGTGGCATTGTTCTGGATGTCTTATCCGAAAATTACCATGAGCAGATAGTTAGAAAACCAACTCATGTGGTAACGCCTTAGACCTCCTGGCAACAAACAGACTTGAACTTACCGAATCACTTAACATAGAGGAAGGTATCAGTGATCATAAGGCTGTGAGAGCATCTATGACGACGGGCCCTACAAGGAGTGTTAAGAAAGGTAGGAAGATATATTTCCTCAGCAAGGGTGACAGGATACAAATTTCAGAATATCTCAGCAGTCAGCATCAAATAATCGCTTATGAGGACGAAGATGTGGCGAACAAATGGAAAAAATTCAAAGGCATTGTTCAATATGCCCTAGAAAAGTACGTTCCGAGTAAGGTTTTACGGGATGGGAAAGATCCACCATTGTTTAATAGCCGTGTTAGAAAAGCGCTACGTAAACAAAGAGCACTTCATCTCAGATTCAAGAGAAGTGAAAACCTAGCTGACAAACAAAAGCTGAAAGAAGCGAAAATGAGCGTAAGGAGAGCAATGAATGAAGCGTTCAATGATTTTGAAAGTAAGACGTTGTCAACAGACCTGAGTGAAAACCCTGAGAGATTTTGGTCGTACGTAAAATCAGTAAGTGGGTCAAAATCGTCTATTCATTCTCTCAGCGATCACACCGGCACCGAAAACAGAAGATAACAAAGAGAAGGCCGAAATACTGAATTCGGCCTTCCGAAGTTGTTTCATCGCGGAAGATCGTAGCACTGTCCCTCCTTTCAATAGTCGTACGAACGTCGAAATGGCGAATATTGAGATAACCTAACGCGGAATTGAAAAGCAGCTACAATCGCTTAGTAGTGGAAAGGAGTGAGGGCCAGATGACACACCTATAATATTCTATAAAGATTATGAGAAAGAACTTGCTCCCCTTCTAGCAGTAATTTATCGTAGATAGCTTGAGCAACGAAGGGTACCTAACGACTGGAAAAAAGCGCAGGTCATTCCCGGTTTTAAGAAAGGCTTTAAGATAGATCCACACAATTATAGAACTACACTCCTGGAAATGGAAAAAAGAACACATTGACACTGGTGTGTCAGACCCACCATACTTGCTCCGGACACTGCGAGAGGGCTGTACAAGCAATGATCACACGCACGGCACAGCGGACACACCAGGAACCGCGGTGTTGGCCGTCGAATGGCGCTAGCTGCGCAGCATTTGTGCACCGCCGCCGTCAGTGTCAGCCAGTTTGCCGTGGCATACGGAGCTCCATCGCAGTCTTTAACACTGGTAGCATGCCGCGACAGCGTGGACGTGAACCGTATGTGCAGTTGACGGACTTTGAGCGAGAGCGTATAGTGGGCATGCGGGAGGCCGGGTGGACGTACCGCCAAATTGCTCAACACGTGGGGCGTGAGCTCTCCACAGTACATCGATGTTGTCGCCAGTGGTCGGCGGAAGGTGCACGTGCCCGTCGACCTGGGACCGGACCGCAGCGACGCACGGATGCACGCCAAGACCGTAGGATCCTACGCAGTGCCGTAGGGGACCGCACCGCCACTTCCCAGCAAATTAGGGACACTGTTGCTCCTGGGGTATCGGCGAGGACCATTCGCAACCGTCTCCATGAAGCTGGGCTACGGTCCCGCACACCGTTAGGCCGTCTTCCGCTCACGCCCCAACATCGTGCAGCCCGCCTCCAGTGGTGTCGCGACAGGCGTGAATGGAGGGACGAATGGAGACGTGTCGTCTTCAGCGATGAGAGTCGCTTCTGCCTTGGTGCCAATGATGGTCGTATGCGTGTTTGGCGCCGTGCAGGTGAGCGCCACAATCAGGACTGCATACGACCGAGGCACACAGGGCCAACACCCGGCATCATGGTGTGGGGAGCGATCTCCTACACTGGCCGTACACCACTGGTGATCGTCGAGGGGACACTGAATAGTGCACGGTACATCCAAACCGTCATCGAACCCATCGTTCTACCATTCCTAGACCGGCAAGGGAACTTGCTGTTCCAACAGGACAATGCACGTCCGCATGTATCCCGTGCCACCCAACGTGCTCTAGAAGGTGTAAGTCAACTACCCTGGCCAGCAAGACCTCCGGATCTGTCCCCCATTGAGCATGTTTGGGACTGGATGAAGCGTCGTCTCACGCGGTCTGCACGTCCAGCACGAACGCTGGTCCAACTGAGGCGCCAGGTGGAAATGGCATGGCAAGCCGTTCCACAGGACTACATCCAGCATCTCTACGATCGTCTCCATGGGAGAATAGCAGCCTGCATTGCTGCGAAAGGTGGATATACACTGTACTAGTGCCGACATTGTGCATGCTCTGTTGCCTGTGTCTATGTGCCTGTGGTTCTGTCAGTGTGATCATGTGATGTATCTGACCCCAGGAATGTGTCAATAAAGTTTCCCCTTCCTGGGACAATGAATTCACGGTGTTCTTATTTCAATTTCCAGGAGTGTATATCGTTGACGTCAATCTGATGTAGAATTATGGAACCTGTTTTATGCTCAAGAATTATTGTATACAAATGATCTAGTAAAAAGCGTCGAAGGCTCTTTAAGGCTATTCGCAGATGATGCAGTTGTCTATACCAAAGTACCAACGCCAGAAGATAGTAAGAATTTGCAGAACGATCTGCAGAGAACTGATGAATGGTGCAGGCTCTGGCAGTTGATTGACCCTGAACGTAAATAAATGTAACATATTGCGCATACATAGAAAAAGAAATCCACTACTGTACAGCTACACTATTGATGACAAACAGCTGGAGACAGAGTCTACCGTAAAATATCTAGGCGTAAATATCCTTAAGTGGAATGACCATATAAAACAGATAGTGGGAAAAGCACACACTAGACTCAGATTCATCGGAAGAATCTTAAGGAAATGTAACTCATCCATGAAAGAAGTGGCTTATAAGGCGCTTGTTCGCCCGATTCTTGAGTATTGTTCATCTGTCTGGGATCGTTATCAGGTAGGACTGATAGAGGAGATAGAGAGGATCCAACGAAGAGCGGCGCGTTTCGTCATGGGATCGTTTAGCTGGCGAGAGAGCGTTACGGAGATGCTAAACAAAGTCCACTAGCAGACACTATAAGAGATTTACTACTGAAATTTCGGGTCGTCACTTTTCAGGAGGAGTCGGACAACATATTACTTCACACCACATACATCTCGCGTATTGATCACGAGGAGAAAATTCGAGAAATTAGACCAATACAGAGGCGCTATTCGCGAGTGGAACACGGTTGGAGGGATCGTAAGTACCCTCCGCCACACACCATTAGGTGGCTTGCGGAGTATGATATAGATGTAGATGTATCAGTCCAATGTCTAAAGCCCGCCTGGGTGCTGGTGGAACGCGAGAATGACTACCTTCAGGTATTTCATCCGTTTCCAGCTCCACTGACAGGGAACTTCACGCAGATACTATCGCCTATACAGCAAATTCTGAGAGCCGTTCCCTTACTCCAAGCAACGCCGACGACGACCCATCACGTTCCCCCTACGGCAGAACTCTTCACTCTCCAGAATTTCTCCGCGATTGCGGTCGAAATAGGGTTCCATTTCTACCCACTACTGGTTCTCCTCACCGGCTGGAGGGGAGAAGGGAAGCGGGCTCTGTGGTGGCACTGACCGCCGAGGTCGTCATCGAGTACCAAGTAGATAATAGAAACAATGAGCAAGTGTTCATCGTTATAGAATTTGTTGTTTGTGTCTTATAATCCGCTACTTATGGAATCGTATGCTTTTGAGTAAAGTGCTCTGTGATTGTTTTATGTGTAATCGTACCATTAAAGTGTGTAGTTCGTGACAACTTTGCCGACACTTTTGAAATACAAGAAGTTGTAAGTCACAGTTAGACTGGGAAAGAGAAGCATCCACACAGTGTTAAGTGAATCTTTGTTTTACCTGCAGAGCTCACAATTGCCTCAGTAGTTGCAGTTTCTTTACAAACTAAACAAACCTTTGTGAAAGTTTCAATACCAAAAAGAGTGGCAGCAGTGAAGACAAAATTGGAGGATGCGTGCAGAACAGCATATCAGCTGGAAGTGATTAAGTTTATAGGCAAGTCGCTTACACGTTGATCCATGAACGACATTTTTGCATGGCCAGAAACGTCAGTGTTATGTCATAATCTGTGTCAGTGAAGACTCGAAGAGGAAGGAACTGAAAGCAAATGCATCAAGTTCATTAAAAGCGGCAATATCAGCGCGGAAGTGAACTGAAACGAGGCAGTACAATCGGTCGCTGGGAAATGGGTTTCACATACCATGATATTTAGGTTTGTATAATGAATATTACTACAACCGTGATAAAGAGTGTACAAAAGGGGTTCTAAGAATTGTTACTACATCATGGAATGTCTGCCATCTTATCCACATTACCATAAAAAACCCAAAGCAACACCCGCAAATCTCACACAATGCTGCAGCACTGCAAATATCTGCACAAACAATTAGTCGTAATCTGCCACAGTATGGAATGTTTGGGACATTGCACTGCATCACCTTCAGCAACCACAAACATCTCTCGCTACAATTGGCACGTGAAAGCCATTGTTGGGACGCTGAATGCCGAAATGAAGTCTTTTCAGACCTGCTTTAAGCTCTCCTACAGTGAGAGTCACTGATGATGGTATTGACGATGATGAAGACGATGACTATTAAGGTTCTACGGTGCTATACCACAGGCTTTGCAGTACCCTAGTGAATGACATACATGCGTTGTATGCTACCATGTTGACTGCCATATGGCAAAAATGGTTCAAATGGCTCTGAGTACTATGGGACTTAACATCTGAGGTCATCAGTTCCCTAGAACTTAGAACTACTTAAACCTTACTAACCTAAGGACATCACACACACCCATGCCCGAGGCAGGATTTGAACCTGCGACCGTGGCGGTCGCGCGGTTCCAGACTGAAGCGCCTAGAACCGCTCGGCCACAGCGCCAGGCCTGAATACTGCGTTTAGGATGCAGTTGGATAGAACAGGAAATTCATATCTATTGAGGGCAATCTGAACATATATTGCTACATGAAGGAGATCCGAAAGCTTGATCTATAGCCTGTCCTTCATGTAACTTTATGTGCCTTATTGAAGCAGAACATTGTCTAGCCGCAACTTGCGTGAATGTGGAAGCCTTCATCTAAGAATAACGGGCAACACTGCTTGACTGGTCTTCATGTTTGCCTAGTATGTTATCCACTGAATATGTTTGGGATGTAGTTTGCTAGCTACTTGTTCCTTACGAACCTGTGCCAAGCACAGAACTTTCGATCTGTTTGCTAGATGTTGGAGAGTGTGTATTCTATCACCAAAAGTTCAAAAAAGGGCCCATTTATAGTGGAGTCAGCAAAATGGCTCTCGGACCATGAATCACCGGTGTGGTATGCTCTTCACAGATGAATTTCACATCAATTTTCAGAATGATGATCATCGATCATACCATATTTATCTGGAAGGAAAGTGGAAGCCGGTATAAACAGAGCAACATTTAAGAGAGCAGTTTGGTACCCTAGTTGTGGGAAGGCTTCATCTCAGATGGTCGTTCAAAACGTCAAGTCTTCTTTGGTGGTTGGAGGAATACTTTTAAGGCTCACAGAAACAGAGGTGAGGAGTTTCAGATTTCCTCTTCATGGGCGATAATAATCATCTGTAACGAGTTGCCATGGTGGACGAATTTCTGGTAGGTGAAATTAACCGCCATATGATTGACTACCGAAGTCTGTGGATCTGAATATTGTGCAAGAAGTCTGAGATTCACTGGGCCGGCCGCTGTGGCCGAGCGGTTCTAGGCGCTTCAGTCCGGAACCGCGCTGCTGCTACGGTTGCAGGTTCGAATCCTGTCTCGGGCATGGACGTGTTTGATGTCCTCAGGTTAGATAGGTTTAAGTAGTTCTAAGTCTAGGGGACAGATGACCTCAGATGTTAAGTCCCATAGTGCTTAGAGCCATTTGAACCATGTTTTTAGATTCACTGGAGATACGAACAGCAGCTCGTCATCCATCAGCAAAAACTCTTTCAAACTTCCGCACACCTCCTCCTCAGAAATGGGAACAACTGACAAACTCTTGAATCACGTCTCAGAGAATGTTCCACACTGCCGTCAGTGGTGTGTGTCAGCTAGTGGCGACTATTTATAATTTTACCGGTGACCGTTTTCTGTCGTGGAATAAATATTCTGGCTTTGTTACTTTTTTACAGTGCGTTATTTTAAGTTTCAGAATTTTTTTTATATGCTGTGGATATTGTTGTGTGGCAGATGTCCAGTGATTAAGCATTACGTTGTTTTGCAGGCTTTCCGACGTCCCCTCAGGAAAAAAAGTAATTTCTTCATTATTTTTAACTTACGAGATTTACATTCTTTTCCTGGATCACAATACATTTTTCCAATTTTTTGTGTTGCAGAGACGAGGACGATAAATGAACAAATAGTTATTCAGCGTCAGATCCTTAAAAGTGATCTGCGTAAAAGTTGAAAAGGCAGAGTAATTCCTTATTACCTCCGTTTGCGAGAGGTAAGTATGGAAGGAAGGTAATACATATCAATGCATCGAGAAATGATGATTTAAGGAGCAGAGTTTCTGTGAAGCCAAAGACGTAAAGCAGAATGTTACAGGTAAGTGTACAGCCTGGATTTTTATGTAATTACATATTCTTTTCCTATGCTCCTACGAACATGAAGAGTGTAAGTGTTTACGAAGTATGTTGCCAGCGTTGATATATTCCATTTTATCGTTACTTATTTCACTATAATTATATAGTTTTACGTTTTTAACTTTATGCTATGTAAAATTACAATTTATTGCTTTCTTTATCCTTCTTCAAAATTCCCGACACCCTCACTACGCCACTCCCCTGAACAATATCCGAATTCGACCTACCGTAAAAAGAGACAGAAAAAAAAACATTATCATGCACTAAAACGAGGTTAATTGCACTTTGATTTGGATTATGAAGGATATACGTTACTTAATTTTCTAAGGTTCCGAATTTCAGTTCTCAGTTCTCAAAAGCAAAGCAGATATAATAACAAAACTATGTGTAACATTGTACTAGTCATTATCCTGAGTACTGGGGTTTGTGCTGTCGAGATTGGCAGTGGAGCAAACAAAAGACTAGCGGCCAGAAATTTTCCGAGCACTAGCTACTTCCACCATTTCAGAACTAAAGACAGCGTGCTCCAAGAAAGATTTGCCAAATAGTGTTTACGAGTTCACGACAGTTTGCATTCATGATGCCTCCTATTGCATCCAAATTATCACCGAGTTAAAATTTTGGATTACAATGGACGACGCTCTTAGTAGGCCTACTGATGGAGAGATTGTTCTATGTCGAGCTTGCAGTAAGCAGATCATGTGCTCTATTAGCAGCTATAACAGTTCTGCCAGAAGCTCAGGATCACCTCGGGGCGACTCTGTGGAGACAAAGAACAAACAGTGCAATTTTCTAAGAAGCATATGTTATTGACGCAGATTCCGAACTCCACAGATGATCCTCTGTAGCTGATGTCAGCATTCCGTAGCAAAAACTTCAATTGCCTATATATTGCGCTTTTCTACGAAAGTACTGCGGGCAACAGATTCCTGATGAATCGACAGTAAATAAAAAGTGTTCAGATATTTTGTTTACATAAGGGCTTGAAAAGCTTACGGCACTTTATAAGCAACTACTACATATGGGTAGGCGTCGACGCGACAACTGTTTTATGAGGAATGTCAAATACAAGGTGACTGACATTAGAGGTGATATTGACTAGAGGGTAGTGAATAAGATTGATGATGTATTGGCAAGAAATCTAGGCTACTCGAATTTTCGAACTATTTGCAATATCCCTAGTGGGAAAGTGCTGCAGCGGACATCTCTCCACGAAAATTCCATCCCATAAAATTCGTACCACGTCCTACGATGTAGAGATCCTTTTCCTCCTATAAAAACATTGTTTCTGATCGGCAGGGAATTTGGAGAAGTACTTGGTTGTTCACTGGGCTATCAATGAAAAACAGAGCAATCTCAGTGAAGATGAACCTTTTGGTAAACAGAAGTGATCGATAACATTCTTTTATTAGCGCAGTATAGACTAATTAACGTAACATGTGTCTTCTTAGTGCATTTTTCGTGCTTCTGATACCTTTAAATGCTTATTAATGTATTGTAGTAGGCTATGATGTAATGCAGAAGTTGATTTCAGTCGAAATTAGTGTTTTATATTAAATATTTTATAAAATATTTTTGTGATATAAAATAATTTCTGACGTATGTTACCCGCTTTCGTTATATAATTACGTAATATTTGGCGTGTTGATATCACATAAAAATCTGGGCACTAGTTATCTCGTGCGGTAACTGACACCCAAATGGTGCACCAAGACGTCCAAGCGTGACTTAGGCCGACTACTGCAACTTCTATGGCTTCGGAAGCGTGACCTGAATTAGCGTCAGCTGACAACCTGAGCAAGTTCCAGTAGCGTGTGGTTTATGAAGCAGTGCATTCCAAAACTAAAATGCTTCAGTGATTCCTTTGCAATGGGGCAAAAGGTAATTTTGGGAACATCCCACTGTAACGGGACATCCTCCTCTAGAATTACTTTTGATCAACAGTAGTTGTCGATACAAGTATCATTTTTTCAATTTCTGGACATGTCAGTATTATCTCAACTGGTGTTCTGAAAACTTTCATATAATTTTATACACAATATATTATATTTCAAGCTAAGATTTATGAAAAGGAATTACTTTATTTACGATGTTACAATCGATAATGTACAGTTAAAATTATTTTTTTTAGAATCATTTGAAATTACGAATTATTTGACACACTTAAAATTTCTATTATTAATTATAAAGTCTAGTACTGTGTACTATGTATGTTTCTGGTTTCATTTATGAAACAATAATCGAAACTAATAGAACTTCATTTGTCAAGAAAACTTGTAAACCCTTTGGAATGTTGTTATTTCCGTTGAGTGAAATAGTAGTAAGCTGCCTCTGATGTAATCGAACGTATTTTTGTATTTTGGGCTAACAATGTAATTCCGACTTTGTTAACGTGAAAAGTCAAAAGACTGTACTAAAATGTGACAAAATATATTAACGTAACAATAAAAATTCTGCACCCCAAATTTATTTAGATCAATTCAAATTTGAGGACCTAAAATGTGAGAATTTCAGCTTCAAGAATCAGGCCCGAAGACAAGAAGGACTGGAGCCAACACGACACGAAAAGCTAAGTAAAATAGAAAGTTTATTGTAATCTTCGTTCCTCTCAAATTTTTCATAAAAGACTTTGCTTACTGTGTACAATGACTGGAATTAAGAAGGAAGGGGGAGATTACACCACTTCGTCGACGACAATCAGAGCAGAAATCATCAAGCACTGCCAGAAATGAAAAGACGAAATGCGTATAGTGACTAATTAAAATGTTACACAAATATAATTTTGTCAGCTGTGCGATTTTATTATATACATTTTTCAAACGATTTACTGGTTTATATTCTACGCTGTTTCTATGATCTTCTTATTGAGCGAAACAAATCTTGATCATCCAAGCTGTCGTTAACGAACACAGTGCCTCATATAATACAGTATGAAAGTAATTCCATATGTTCGGAACAGATTTTCAGACAGGTAACTTACGCCCTTTGTACACTATGGGACCGCACGTACTGTTAAGCGTACGTAGAACAATGCCAGACGACGTGTAAACGATACAGGTTTCAACTTGCCTAAGCAAACCCAGGCCAAATGTTTCAAGTTTCGCAACTCGGCTGACATGGGACCCCTTGGGTGCGAGATCGCAAGAGGCCAATGATGTTTACCGACATTCGACGCCCCATGTATTGTCTACCACGCAACCACGATATCGGCTGCTAATGGCAACAGGGGGCGGGACTGGAGGTGTCCAGTGGTGACCACAGCATGAGGATACGAAACATAAATCAACTGCTACGTTGACGAGAAACTCTCAAAAGTGTTAAGGCGCGTGTCCACTAGCAAGTAACTTACGCAAGTAACTTGTGCAAGTACTTGCTGAGGTGTTTACATTAGTACGAAAACTCGCGCAAGTTGACTTCTGCAAGTCGCTTCGGCAAGTTAATTTCACGAACTTGCTGCAAGTACTTGCGGAAGTGTATCCACTACAGTTCGCGTTGTGAGGCAGGCAAGTTGTAGATTACAATGTGTGCACAAACCAGAGCAGCCGCCGGTGTTGTTGTACTGTTATTGTTAAAGAAAAAGCGCGACGAAAGACGAAAAGTGTTTGGGTAAAGAAATGCATACAGAGCCGTTCATGCTTAAGTTTCCCAGAAACACTACTAAAAGAACTGAAATCAGAGGACTTTGCTCAGATTACAAACTTTCTGAGAACGTCTTTTGCAAGCTTTGAACACCTCTTGTCAATTGTAGCATCAAATATTCGGAAACAGGGTACAAATATGCAGCAAGCTATATCACCAAGAGATCGTCTTTTAATTAGTCTTCGATTTTTAGCCACAGGTAAGAGAATAAAACACGTAAATGTTTCATCTTCCTCAGATACTTCCTTACTTTTTTCGACTTGACATTTGTGTTAATAACCTTAATTCCGATCCCACATAGACTCCAAACACCTGATGTTCATCAACAGGTTTGTGCATCGCTGCCGGCCGGTGTGGCCGAGCGGTTCTAGGCGCTTCAGTCTGGAACCGCGCGACCGCTACGGTCGCAGGTTCGAATTCTGCCTCAGGCATGGATGTGTGTGATGTCCTTAGGTTAGTTAGGTTTAAGTAGTTCTAAGTTCTAGGGACTGATGAACTCAGATGTTAAGTGCTCAGAGCCAATTGAACCATTTTTTGTGCATCGCTTCTATTGCCTTGCCGGCCGAAGTGGCCGTGCGGTTAAAGGCGCTGCAGTCTGGAACCGCAAGACCGCTACGGTCGCAGGTTCGAATCCTGCCTCGGGCATGGATGTTTGTGATGTCCTTAGGTTAGTTAGGTTTAACTAGTTCTAAGCTCTAGGGGACTAATGACCTCAGCAGTTGAGTCCCATAGTGCTCAGAGCCATTTTTCTATTGCCTTGTTTAGAATAGTGTCTGAATTTTCCTCGGTATTTTTTTTTTCTTTTCAAAATTCTTCCTTCTTGTACTTTTCCTGGACTGTATCTGTCTCACATTCATCTTCCCTGGCGTTTTCTGATCCATAAAATAAACATTGTAATGTAATATTTATCTTCAAAGGGATAAATTTTAGATATAATTTTGTTTTCTATAATTTTAGGTACCTTCAACAGAAGAAGAATGGTTACAAATCGCTACTAGCTTTGAGAATGGATGGGATTTTCCAAACTGTATTGGCGCTATGGATGGAAAACATATAATCATACAAGCTCCCAAGAAAGAAGGCAGTGTGTACTTTAATTATAAAGGGAACCACAGTATTGTGCCATTGACACTGACTGGACGTGACTACAGAGTTATATACTTCGATGTGGGCAGTAATGGTAGAATATCTGATGGTGGAGTTTTTAATAATTGTAGACCGTCAGAATGTCTTGAGTCTAATTCTTAGAATGTACCAGTTCCTCGAAATTTGCCTGGTAGAACTGTGCAGTTATCTTACGTCACTGTTGCTGATGATGCATTTGCTCTAAAAAATTATATTATGAAGCCCTACTCTTTTAGAGGCCAACCAGAGCAAAATCGTGTGTTTAACTATCGGCTCTCTAGAACAACGCAAATTCTTCTAAACCCAGAGAAATCGAGGCAAATTGTCAAAGCGATTTGTGCTCTTCACAACTTTTTACTCACAGAAGAGAGTAGAAATTCCGCTTATGCCCCACCTGGCACATTTGATTCTCAAGATTTACGGACGCAAGGAGAACGGCGCAAAGACATATGGACAGAAACGAATATACCGCAGGAGCCAATAAACATACATAATTGGCCACAGATGTCCACGGAAGTCAGAAATGAATTCACAAACTACTTTGTTTCACCAGAAGGGGAAGTAGCCTGGCAATACAGACGCCTTTAAATTTCAATTGATTTCTGATGAGAGTGTAAACATAACTACATCTGTAATAAAAGTAATAAATACTATATGCAGAATATTAAATTTGTTTCACTTACCATATTATCTTCGGTTTCTTTTGGTGTGTAGGAACGAGACATAAATTTCATGGAATCAAAGAATTTCCATTTACTTTTATATAAGTCGTCTGAACTTAGTCCACTTTTTCTTTCCTTCGACTTATTTAGTTCTTGATTATACTGCGTACGCAAATTGTGGATTTTTTTTCCTTGTTTCTGGCTCTGTAGTGGCGAATTCTGACCCCAATAATTTCCAATGCATCTTGTTTTTTTAACCGATTTTTAAAGTCCATGTGTTATGAGTCCCACAACACGGGAAAACACTCCACTCGCTGAATAAGCCATTGTGTTTTTTCACTCGTCCACACGAACTTCAAGACTGATATTTCGTACTGTATACAGTTCTGCAAGTTCCGAAAAAACTTCCCGCAACTGGCAAGTCCAGCAAGCTACGGAGAACCGGTTACACTAGTTTGCGGAAGCTATTTCGCCAAGTTGACGAAACATGCGGAAGTCAACTTGCTGCAGGTGTTTCCACATGCAAAGAACTTAACAGAAGTAGCTTCTGCAAGCGACTTACGGGTTTACTTGCTAGTGGACACGCCCTTACAATGCTAGTGGTGTTGATACAAAGAAAAACAATGGCAACGATAAACACAGCAAACATTGCAAATCTAAAACAGTT
The DNA here is from genome assembly GCF_023898315.1 of Schistocerca nitens. Lineage (NCBI taxonomy): Eukaryota > Metazoa > Arthropoda > Insecta > Orthoptera > Acrididae > Schistocerca > Schistocerca nitens. The sequence goes on along the minus strand of NC_064614.1, from coordinate 694,583,576 downwards.
GCTGAAGTTGATATTTCGTCAGAAAGGAACCCAAGAAATTTCGCATAGTGAGGAAGAAGTGGAAGATGAAATATTAGCGTTTCTGCAAGACAGTCAGTGGAATGTGAGGTGTCGAAAGCGCTCGACTGTGCAGCGTACTAAGGATACTAGGAAAGTTTTGCAATACGGCGCAACAATAAATGGTTCAAATGTCTCTGAGCACTATGGGACTTAACAACTCAGGTCATCAGTCCCCTAGAACTTAGAACTACTTAAACCTAACTAGCCTAAGGACATCACACACTTCCATGCCCGAGGCAGGATTCGAACCTGCGACCGTAGCGGTCGCGCGGTTCCAGACTGAATCGCCTAGAACCGCTCGGCCACCATGGGCCGGCGCAACAATAAGTCGCCGAAGCCCGATTGTTGCTGTGTTCCGAGAACACTTCATACTTGTGCCCAGTCTGTGGGCGTAGTTGTTCACTGGCAGGGTTAGTTTAATGTGCTTACTAGGGCATCATAGTCACGAAGTGAGTTTCGGGCAGTTTGCGGTACAACTTCGAGCGTTGTTTAAATATAGACCAGTGCTTTGAAGAAATGACTCTTGCACTCGGTGATGTGTGTCCACATCGTACATGTAAATGTGGATTACATGAAGAATAGAAAGATGTCGATACGTGGTTAACATTCACCGAGCGAGGTGGTGCAGTGGTTAGCACACTGGACTCGCATTCCGGAGGACGACGGTTCAAACCCGCATACGGCCATCCAGATTTAGGTTTTATTTATTTATTTATTTATTTATGCATTTATTTTACCTGGCAAGATTAGGGCCTTCAGGCCCTCTCTTACACCTAACCAGGCATACTCAGATTCAACAAATTTCAGTTTCTACAGAACATTAAGGACATATTACATGTTATACAGCATTAATGTTAAGAAAAAAATAGAGATTATAAACGTAGTACAATGATAATTATAACAATCAAAAATTAATTATAACAATCAAGAATAATAATAATAGTAATAATAATAATAATAATGACTATGTATATGAAAGTAAACATATTTTTCTTTTATGAATGTCAGTCCTATTGCTAGTTGGGAATTTTCTCGTTATATTCTTGCAGCTTGTGAGTTATTCTCATCAAGCAGAGACATAAGACGATAGAATGGGGTGAAAGAGATATAGAAGAGGTAGATAGGTTAGAGGAAGAGAAATAGAATGGTAAAATTCGAAGCTATGATGGAGAGGAGAAAGAAAGAGATGAGAGGGGCCCAACAATGGTGGCTATACCGTCCCTAATATGTAAGTCTTGAGTTCACTCTTGAATGTTGAGTGGTTCTGGATAAGACGCAGATCACAGGGGAGCGCGTTCCATAGTCGTATGGCTGAGATGGAGAATGACATGGAGAAAGATTTTGTGTTATGTAAAGGTACAGCCAAGATGCTAGACGTATCCGATCTGGTATTGCGGTTGTGGAATGATGATAGGTGTTTAATGTGAGAAGATAAGTATTGGGGGCACCAGTGGCTAAGAAATCGATGAAGTAAGCACATCGTGTGGAGATCGCGTGCCTTATGTGGGCGTATCCAACCTAGCTGGGAGTATGAAGGACTGATATGATCATACAACCGTATATTGCATACGTATCTAACGCAAGCGTTCATCACTAGCTCGAGGCGTCTCGAATTTTCACTATTTGTGCCGTGTTGAACTACATCACAGTAGTAAAGATTAGGCAAGACTAGTGTTTGGACTAATTTTTGTTTAACATGGGTTGGAAATATTTTTCTAAATTTCTGAATTGCATGTAGGGAGGAGAGCGATTTCCGGCAAGCTGTAACTGTTTGTTCTTCCCAGTTTAGGTGTTCATCCAAGATTATTCCAAGGTCTTTTACTGTTTTTTGGTATGGTAGTTGGGTACCATTGAGGTGTATTTGAGGGACTGTTTCGTGAAAGTGCCGACTGATTAACTTTGGATGAGATATAAGTATGACCTGGGATTTCTTGGGGTTTAGTTTCAGACCTAGGTTCTGTGCCCATCGAGAAACAGAGCAAAGATCTGCGTTCATACTCGCTACTGCGTCAGCAATGTTCTTGGGGCTTGCACTTATGTACAGTTGGATGTCGTCGGCATATAGATGGTAGTTGCAGGAGTGAATCACTGAAGAAATATCATTAATGTACAGTGAGAAGAGTAATGGACCAAGGACGGAGCCTTGGGGAACTCCAGAGCGCACGTTTTTCCATGATGACTTTTCCGACCCACAAATGACTTGTTGACTTCTGTTTTTGAGGTAGCTGTCGAACCAGTGTATTGCGCTGTTTGAGAAATTCAGCTGCTTCATTTTAATTAGTAATATATCAAAGTCAACTGTATCAAAAGCCTTGCTAAAGTCAAGCAGTGTTAGGATGGTAGCTTCACGTCTGTCCATAGCATGTTTAATGTCATCAGTTACTTTGATTAATGCAGTTGCTGTACTATGGTGCTTTCGAAAGCCTGACTGATATTTGTCATGGATGTTATGAGTTTTGAGGTAATCCGTCAGCTGTTCATGCACGATGTATTCTAGGGCTTTAGATATTGCAGGTAGTATGCTGATCGGCCTGTAGTCACCTGGCGACTTAGGGTTGTCAGTCTTGGGTATAGGTTGAATTAAACTTTGCTTCCACTCAGTAGGATATGTACTACTGACAAGAGACAGGTTGAAGATGTCTGTGATAACTGGAGTAATAGTGTCTACGACGTTCTTGATCATGCCAATGCTCACTCCATCATTTCCTACTGCCTCGGAAGAGATTCTCGTAATTGCCTTGTGTACTGTGCCGGTAGTGACATGTTTTAGGAAAAACTTGTCTCTCGAGAGATTGATATCTTGGGGCTGGTAATTTGTCGCTGCGTGGCAGTTTACAGCTGTTGAGAAGAAATCGTTTAATTCTTCTGCAGACGCTTGATAAACAGCGTCAGATCTTCGCTTCCCTATACCGAAACTGCGCAGCTTTTTCCACAGTGCAGCAGGTTTTGATATGCCGCATACGACAGAGCGGGCATGTCTGATTTTGGCATTCCTCACGCTCTGCTTGGTTCTATTTCGGAGTTTCCTATAAGCTTCGTACGCCTCGGGAGTTGGGTTACGCTTGAAGGCCCTATGTGCAGCATCACGTTTATTCATTAACTGGCGTAATGCAGTGGTGAGCCACGGAGCGGGAGCTCTCTTTACCTTGACAGTGCGTTGAGGAGCATGTTTATCATACAGTGCAATGATTTTGCGACATAATTCCCGAATTTTTCCGTCTAAAGTCGGTTCATTGCTTATATCATACCAAGGGATGTCTGAGCAATCCTTTTGAAGAGCGTCATGGTTAACATTTTTTAGGTTTCTGTAGGTTACCAGGTGAGATTTTTCTTTGGTAGTATGCACTGAGTAATTTAAGAATATCACGTCATGAGCAGAGAGTCCTGGAGCGGATGTCTGATTGGCGCGAATTATTTTATCTGGTCGCTTTGTTGCCATTATATCTATGAGTGTATGGCTGTGTGGCGTGTGATGAGTTGGGTCCAGCGGTGTTAAACTCATATCATTGGAGTGGAACAGTCTCCTTAGTTTTTCTGCAGAGGGAGATTTTAACTGTAAGTCGATGTTTGTGTCGCCCATAATGATTATGTGTTCATACAGTGTCACGAGCGAGGACAGGGCAGACTGAAAGGAGGACATAGCACCGACGTTTGGAGGTTTATAGATTACTCCAATTAGCAGTTTCTGATTTGATGTATTTATTTCGAAAAACAAGAACTCTGCTTCTCCTTCGCACTTTGCATCCGATGTGCATAGTATAGTAGGTCTCAGATCAGAGCGAACATAGGCACCCACACCACCCCCGCGTCGTGTTTCACGATCTGCCCTTAGGAGAGTGTAACCAGTGATTCGGATAGCGTCGGAAGAGATGTTTGGTTTCAACCAAGTTTCAGAGACGAGGATAATATGGAACAGCGATTGGCAGAACAGGTTACAGAACTCGTCGAAGTGAGCCGTTAGCGACTGAGCGTTCGCGTGGGCCACAAAGAGCCCGCCGCCGCAGGTTTTCCCTGAGCTCCCAAAATCGCTCCAGGAAAATCCTGGAATGGTCCCTTTGAAAGAGCAAGGCCGATATCCTTCCCCATCCTTGACAAAATCCGAGCTTGTGCATCGTCTCTTATGATCTCGATGTCGAGGAACGTTGAACACAATCTTCACGCTTTACTTCTTCGCACTTAACAAGTGAAACTGATATTGAAACAAGCGTCATGCCACATTGTTCATCGTCCTTGTCAGACAAGGAGCCACAAATCCTGTCTCCACTGAAAAGTAGTGAAGGACAACCGTTGTCTCAAGGAGCGGGCACTAAACATATTAGCCCGCCCGGTTAGCCGTGCGGTCAAACGCACGGCTTTCCGGACTGGGAAGGAGCGCCTGGTCTCCGACACAAATCCGCACGGCGGATTTGTGTCGAGGTCCGGTGAACCGGCCAGTCTGTGGATGGTATTTAGGCTGTTTTCCATCTGCCTCGGCGAATGCGGGCTGGTTCCCCTTATTCCGCCTCAGTTACACTATGTCGGCGATTGCTGCGCAAACAAGTTCTCCACGTACGCGTACACCACCATTACTCTACCATGCAAACACAGGGGTTACACTCGTCTGGTGTGAGACGTTCCCTGGGGGGGGGGGGGGTCCACCGGGACAATAACCCTAGGTTCGGTGTGGGGCAGCGGAGGGGTGAAGTGGACTGCGGTAGTTGTCGCGGGGTTGTGGACCACTGCGGATGCGGCGGGGACGGAGCCTCTCCGTCGTTTCTAGGTACACGATTACCATACAATACAATACATACAAAACATAATTACGTACATGGAAGATCATCCGCATAATAGTAAAAAAACAATTATGAACAGACTTCGACTAAGTCCAAAGCAAGATAACCGTGTAGTGCATACGAAAAACTACGGATATTCGTGAGAAAGAAAGGTGCACTTGTTACAAAACTGATGATTGCGCGTTTCAAGGAGGCTCGATACAATTTACAGGATTTGCATTATAGTGACCTACTACGCTATGCACATCAAATTGCGCACGACATACAGGATGTTTCACAATTGTTCATGTTACACCGTTCTAGAGCTTGTACAAGGAACTTATTAGATCAAGTTTCACATAGGAACTCATGTAGGGAAACGTCACCCAACGACGCTACAAAGCGCCTAAGCTATAAGCACCGGCGCCTGTAAATGTACGTATATGAAGGTTGATTCTGTGATGATGTTACAAACTGTCTGGGGTGAGGAGAAGGATAAATGTAACAATCTGAGGTGAGGGTCCCTCTATCGGAAACAAATGAGTCGAAGTGAAAACCGTAGTGATACTTCTGACAGTGGAATACATGTACTGATACTGCTGTCGGGTAGGCAACTTGCAAATGCGGTACTGTGGACCGAGACAAGAAAAAATGTCCAGTGAACATGGGCTTTAAAATGCACACCTTAAGGGTTAAGAGCACTTGTTCAATATAGGAGGTTCCAGCTCTCGGCTGATACATATCTACAGAGCAGAAAGTTATGAGTTTGTCTATTCCTGTCATTCCCTTGTAGTATATTTCTAAAACTTTCCTGTTAAGAGACGTAATCTCGGATTTTGCAAGTGTAAATTAGGTTAGTCTGTAGAACAGTTTACATTTCTTCTGAACAGCTAGCTACATAGTTCACTGAGGCATCAGTACCCGTTGGTGACACGTCAGTACGGTAGCAAGTTGCATATTTTGGATTTGTCTGCTTTTATAGTTTACTTTTTCAGTTAGTATACTTTTTGAATCTTGGTAGGATGGTAGAATGTGTGCATGCTGTGTGCGGACTTAGGAGGGGCTGGTCACAGTTCGCGAACAACTGAACGCGGTTTTGGCTACAGGCAGTCACTTTTAGGCTGCTGCCTCGGATTGTAATGGTGGCGGGGAATCTGGTGTGTCGCCAACGACCCACGGGCTTTGCTACTTAGGCGTTGGATCGGCTCTCACGGTAGAGTGAGAGGCGGATGGTACCGCGTTCGCGTCGTACGACGAGGAGGGCCAAGGTGGATGCTGATCATCTGGCCTCGCCCGTTCGCCCTGTGAGTGGACAGGTGGCTGCTCCTTCAGCAGTGTCAGAGCAGGGGCACGGGCGGAGGGGTTTTCTACTTGTCGGGAGCTCCAGTCTTAGACGCGTTATGGAGTCCATTAGGCAGATAGCGCTCAAGGCTGGAAAGAAAGCCAAGTGCACTTGGAATGTCTGCCGGGAAGCCTCACCCGAGGTGTGGAGGCGGTCTTACTTGCAACTATCGAGCGTGCATTATGCAGTCGTCTGCAAATTGTGGCTCACGTTGCCACCAACGATGCATGTCGCATGGGTTCTGCGGCCATCGTCAGTTCATACAGGCGGATGGCGGAAGCGGCGAAGAATGCTGGTGTCACACGTGGGGTGCAAGTACAGCTTGCAATTTGCAGCATTGTTCCCAAATTTATCGGGGTCCTTTGGTCTGGAGCCGAGTGGAGGGTCTCAAACAAAGGATTCATCGACTCTGTCACGCTCTTGGCTGCAGATTTCTAGACATGAGATATCATTTGTGGATTTGTAGGACTCCCCTTGATAGGTCAGGGGTGCACTACACAAAGGAAGCAGCTACACATGTAGCAGAGTACTTGAGGAGTGCAGATGACGGTTTTTTAGGCTAGGCGGTAGTTTGAGGTACTTCGATGAACACTCGCCAGTCGATACGCAGCAAGGGAAACCAGACTGCGTTCAGAGCAAAAACAGTTCGACTGTCAAAATTTTATCAACAAATTGTCGAAGTATTCTTAACCAAGTTCCCGAATTTACTGCCCTCCAGGAAAGTTCTCGCGTTCAAATTATACTCGGGAGCGAGAGCTGGCTGAAACACGATGTGGAAAGCTCTGAGATATTTAGCGAGCCATGGAGCTAGAAAGAGCAGATAACCAGTTGTTAGCATCTCACTAAGACAGTGAATTGACATCAGTCAATTCCAGTAAGATGGACGTGGAGGAATTATGGGCAAAGTTTAAGGAAAATGTAAAATGTGGTTTGGAAAATACGAGGGTAAGTCAATTATTATCCGCAATTTAGTTACATTTTTGTTTACTTTGGTAGTACTGTCGTTTTACGTTGATGACGCATGCTTTGTTTATTTGTTGTTATATCTTTGCAATTTTCAAGCTGCTAGGTTAGTTTCGTTATCGCTGTCGTGCTGTTAATCATGGTTGCTCCGCTGTCTATTTGCACCAAATATGAGCAACGTTCAACGATCCGTTTTCTGTGGTCGGAAGGCGTATCAGGGGCCGAAATTCATCGAAGACTTTCGCTACAGTACGGGAACAGTGTTTTGCCATAACGAAGTGTCTACGAATCGATTGAAAAATTCCGAAATGGTCGCACAATTGTTACGCACGATGAAGGAGCCGGACGACCGTTTACCGCCATAAATGAAGAAACATTGAGCGTTCACGTGAAATGATTCTCTTAGACAGACGATTAACTATTGACGAAGTAGCACATCGTCTGCAAATTATTCACGGTTCTACCTACGAAATCATTCACAACAGATTTGGGTTTCATGAAGTTTGTGCAAGATGGATACCAGAGCAACTCACACAGTTGCATAAACAAATGCGCTTGTTCAAATGGTTCAAATGGCTCTGAGCACTATGGGACTCAACTGCTGAGGTCATCAGTCCCCTAGAACTTAGAACTACTTAAACCTAACTAACCTAAGGACATCACACACATCCATGCCCAAGGCAGGATTCGAACCTGCGACCGTAGCAGTCGCTCGGTTCCAGACTGTAGCGCCTAGAACCGCTCGGCCACTTCGGCCGAATGCGCTTGTACATCTGTAAAAAAAAAAAAAAAAAATTTGGATCACTATGGTAACGAAGGGGACAACTTCGTAGACTGGATCGTTACTGGTGACGAAACATGGATCCATCATTACGAGCCGGAGAGTAAACGGCAGAGTATGGAATGTAAACATCCAAATTCGCCGTACAAGAAAAAGTTCAAGACCCAACCGTCCGCAGTAAAACTAATGCTTTGGATTTTTGAGACGCACGAGGTCCAGTACTGGAACATTATGGGAAAAGGGGACACAACAATAAACAGTGTAAGTTACAGTGGGATGCTTACTGTCAGGCTAAAGTCTGCAATTCGAAGTAAACGCCGAGGATTGCTGTCAAAATGTGTTGTGTTGTTTCACAATGCCCGTCCGCATACTGCTGCCCACACTGCTGAAACGCTCCAGAAACTCAAATTTGAAGTACTGGATCATCCTCCATATAGTCCCGATCTTGCCCCTTCTGACTATCACTTGTTTGGTCCACTCAAACAGGCAGTAAGGGGCCGTCGATTTGCCTCGGACGAAGCAGTGAAAGAAGCGGTGCATTCCTGGCTCGCAGCTCAACCGAGAACCTTCTTTTATGAGGGTATCAGGAAGCTTGTATAACGATGGACCAAGTGCGTTGAAACGCATGGAGACTATGTCGAAAAATGATGTTCTTGTAATTTTGCTATTTGATTACAATAAAATTTTATAACTGCTTTGCGAATAATAATTGACTTACCCTCGTAATGTGTCTAGTAAGTGGGTTAAGGACGGAAAAGATGCACCTTGGTTTAATAATGAGATTCGGAAACTGCTGAGGAAGCAGGGGCTGTTGCACTCCCTGTTCAAAAGAGAACACGCAAATAACGACATGCGAAAGTTAGGAGAGATTCGTGCGTCCGTGAAAAGCTATGTGCGAAGCATACAGCAACTACCACCGCCATGCCCTAGAAAAAAATCTGGCAGAGAACCCGAGGAAATTCTGGTCCTGTGTAAAATCGCTGAGCGCGTCTAACCCTTCCATCCAGTCCCTTGCTGACGAGTCTGGTGTGGCAGTTGAAGATAGCAAAACGAAAGCCAATGTTTTAAATTTCACGTTCAAGGAATCGTTCACGCAGGAGAATCGTACAGAAATCGTACAGACATACCGTCGTTTGACAATCGAACAATCTCCTGTATGGATGACATAGTTATAAGCATCCCTAGAGTAGAGAAGCAAGTGAAGGAGTTGAAAACAAATAAGTAACCAGGTCCGGATGGAATCCGAATTCGTTTTTTTCAATAAGTACCTTACGGCATCGGTCTCTTATTTAGCTTGCATTTATCTAGAATCTCTCGTCCAGCGCATAGTCCCAAGCCTTTGGAAAAAAGTGCAGGTGACTCAAGTGTATAGGAAGGACAAAAGAACGGACCCGCAAAATTTCAGACCAATATCCCAACATACTCTTAGTTCGAATATAATGAATTTTCTTGGGACATGTCCACAAGTCAGAACTGTTTTAGAAAGAATCCGAAGTGAGAAACTAAGCTTGACCTTTTCTCGTGTGTTGTACTGCGAACTATGGATGAAGGGTTTCCGGACCCTTGACACAAAGAAGTATAGATGTAATGTACGCATTTATACCGAAAGGCTCTATATTGGTCGATTATGCCATCGACGATCACTCAGAACAGTACGGGTACCCATTCAGATTAATTTAAGGAGGAGTGTCCACATAAATCTTATTTTAGCAAAGGCAAACACGAGAGAAATATTGTGAAAGTATTAAGTTCAGAAAAGCGAGAGCAGCAGAGAATTTGAGCTCAACATGTATAGATATCCGAATAATATACAAAAGGTAAATTTCTCATGATGTTTCACTGCTAAGTAACATAGCTCGTTGTAACTTGCGCCATTACACGCAATGAGACGAACAAAAGTGAGACTTCTGCTGAAAGACAATAATTACTATGAAGTCATTGCGATTTATGACGGTTCCTCGGCATTACAAAAGGCGAGCCACGATCCTTAAGAGGGTGTGTCATCGTCACGGACAGCAGTGCACGCTCTGCAACGTGCTCCCGGGAGGGCCACAATTTCGGTAACGAGTTATTGTGGCAGGGCGTTCCAAGCTTCCACTGCGGAGTTGACAGCTGCTGGATGATCGTTGGAGCATGAGGATGTGCTGCAATATGTCACATCCGTTTAAGCAGTCATTCCTTCCGCGTAAACATCGCGAAAGGAACGGGAAGAAGTTCAAATAAGGTGTAAAATGCAACCGCTGGCAAAACTGCGTCCCCCTCTCCCCCTGTCCCCATTTAAAACTGTCTTCCTGGATTTAATTCTACGTAGTTTCAGCAAATTTTACAATTTTGTGATGTAAGTAAGTTCAACAAAAATGACGCGTTAATGAATAAGTAATACTTCAATGAACTACAGTGATATAAAATATAGCCCACATTAAAATTGTAGTAAATAAAATTCCTAAAAAACGGAAATTAAAACAAAATCTGTCTTTTTGTTTATGGCAGCTACTGTGCATTAGTTTTACTATAAAGTTTAGTAAAGAATGGATTGGATTTCTGCCTCGAATTATCAACAGCGCATCAATTATTGATTAGAAATAAAAGAAAAAGGGCTCTAATTAAGAAATGAGAAAATACTCCTTTCCAGGAATTTGGTTATTATTGTTTTACTTTGCATTTTCTTGGTTTGAACGAAGTTCTATTCTGTATGAAGAGGGTACCCTTTCCGACATGCAGCTCGTTAGAATGAAATTACAATGAAATGAACACCTCTGTCTGCATACAGGCGTTAATATAAGTCAAAGGGGACAGTTGAAAATGTGTGCCCTAACTGGGACTCGAACCAGCGATCTCCTTCCTACATGGCAGACGCTCTATCCATCTTTTTTTCTTTTTTTTGACGATTTTTTATGTTTTCTTTAATATTTTAGTAAGTTTTGTTGAATCCTACTGTTGGTACATATTTTCAGTCACTTTATGGCCTGTAGTTATTTGTAACAAAAGTTTGATAAAGGGACACAAGTCTTCAAAAAGGGGTAGAATTAAAAAAAAAAAAGACATTGTGGAAGAAATTATTTTTATTAGGTGTGATGGAGTTATGTCCTCCTGTGGCAGAGAAGGACTACGACTTCAGTCCAACCTTGTTGGCTGGAAATCAGTATTGGGCTAAGTGCCACAAAAAATTTTTTTTAGTTACACCCGAAAATCAAAGCTAAGTGCCGTTGCCGACATGAAAAGCTGGCTGAGCGCCAGTAGTGCATATAAGACCCGAAAGATGGCATGAGTGTTTTTTTTTTCTGTTTTTTTATTTTTTTTAGTTATGTATTTTTGTTTAATTTTTGTTAATGTAGTGGACTGGTGGGGGCTCGGGGGGCAAAGTGGGCAGGGGTCGAAACCCGAGGCCTGGCCACAGTGTCCCCCTCACCACCACCGATCCTGTGGTGCTTAGGGAAGTGGGAGACACAGGAATCAACAGTAGTGGAAGGCGTTGTTATTTATTTATTTGCATGTGTTTTTATAAGATTCACTAATATAATGAAATTATGGGAACACATATGCGAAAGAGAAAAGAAATATAAATTCTGGTTAAAGAAAAAGAAAGGAAAAAGGAAAAGCAAAAAGAAATAAAATCCGCGCAATCTGCGACGCGCTCTCCCATCCGCGGAGGTCAGAAGTAGAATAGATCGTAGGCGGTTGAAACTCAGACACCGCCGGGGGAGGAGGGGTGGGTGCCCTCTGAGCCAGGCACCCCCCAACTCAGTGGAGGTCTAACAAAGACCACTCGAAGATAGTTAGCAAATAATGTTCGGTAACGTGGCGTGTTTTCGAGAGCTGCATGGGATGTTCGTAAATAGGTCCAGAAGTCGAGGCGGGATTTAGGTCCCTCATGAAAGAGATAAGCGACCGCCCACCCTTTGACCCACGTAATAGCATGACATTTGGCGGCGGGAAAATGTCGGTCCTCCGGGTATAGAAACATTCGAGGTCCGATTGTGTCTGGTGGCAGCCGGAGATAGCAGGCAATGATTTGCTGCACGAAGCGCCATACATCTTGCGATGAAGCGCATGTCAGACGGAGTTCATCAGTGTCCAGTTGCTGGCAAAGGAGACAAAGAGGGGATTCTGACAAGCCAATGGTGTGCAGGCGCTGCTTCGTGGCAAATTTCCTGTTGACTATGTGATACCACAGTGCCCGGACGTTCGTAGGGAGGAAGGGCTGGTGGACGGTAGTCCACACTATGGGCCACAGGATGGAGGGATGGTTGGTCTCCATCACATTCCGGGGAACACAGCGCAGCAACAGGCTGTAAAAATCCTTAGTCCTAGGTGGACGTGTATCTGGGAGACTGGTATGTATGTAACTGTAGTCGACGAAAAAGGTCGAAATATGGGACAAATAAGGCACGATATGGCCGACAGACACCGGTGGTGAGGTGGAAGCAGGTAGGAGGACCTCAAGCAAGCTGCGTGTTAGAGATGTACCCTGGACCATCCACTGTTTTCTCATGGTACTCATGTACAAGGCTGCAGCTCGCATACGGACATTGACGAGCCCGACGCCACCATACCGTGAGGGCAGGGTAAGTGTCTCATAACGGACTTTAAACATTGAACCAGCCGTGAGATAATAGCCAAAAGCCGCCTGAAGGTAGCGCCCAATTGCAGTTGGCAGAGGGAGAACTTGCGCGATGTGAACCAATTTTGATGCCACATAAAGATTAATAAACGCAACCCGTTGAAGTGTGTCCTGGCGGCGCAAGAGGTTCTGGCGGACGTCGTTGCGGATGACGTGTAACAGGCGACGGAAATTCGTTGCCGCTGTGCGTGTGACCATGGGGATAAAGGTAATGCCCAGGTACCGGAAAGTTCGCACAAGCGACAGGGGTGCCACTTCACCCTCCTGGAGGCCTCGTCCAATGTGCATTGCAGAAGATTTGGCGACATTCATGGCACTGCCAGCGGCAGCGCCATAACGGGTAATCAATTCGAGGACTTCCCGAATCTCAGAGCCGGAGCGAATGAGGAGGAGGAGGTCATCAGCATATGCCCGACAGCGAAAAGTGTGTTGGCGTAGGGTGAGGCCAGAGAGCTTGGTCGTCAAGCCCCCAATAAGGGGCTCAAGGGCAATGGCATACAGGAGGGTAGAGAGGGGGCACCCCTGCCGTATCGAACGGCAGATAGGTACCGGCCCTGCTAAACGTCCATTGACTTGGACACGTGAACTGGCACTGTCGTAAAGACGCCGGATGACGTCGAGAAACGGAGGGGGGATGCCCATTCGGGCTGCCACCGAAAACAGGAAACGTGACGTACTTTATCGAAGGCGCTGTCGAAGTCTATAGCGACGACCGCTGCCCGGAGTCTGCAGGCCGCCGCTATCGCAATTAAGTCGCGGCATTCCCCTGTGGCAGTCTGTATGTTAACCTGTCCGCCAGGCGTCGTGTGCTCTGGCGAGAGGATATGAGGGAGTGTAATTCGGAGCCGCATTGCCAGTAAGCGCGCGAAAATCTTGTAATCGGCATTGAGTAGGGTGAGCGGTCTGTAACTCGTGACCATCGAACCACGGGCTGGTTTGTGGACTGGTATAATGATGCCCTCAGCAAAGGCGGGTGGGATTGCTTGGTCAGATGTCATCAGTTCTTGATACATAGTCGTCCACCGTGGTGCCATGAGGTCCCGAAAGGTACGGTAAAACTCAATCGGTAAGCCGTCAATGCCGGGCGATCTGTTGACTGCACCCTTGGCGATTGCGTTGTTGACTTCGTCTAGCGTGACCGCCACTGTCAAAGCATCCGCCTCCGTGTGGGGGAGGGTGCGCGTGACGTAATGCAAAATGGAGTCGTCTGCTGCAGTTTCAGCGTCTTCATCACTATAAGTACGACGGTAGTGCTCGACGAATGCGTGGACGATGTCATTCTGAGTGGTCACCGGCGTTCCATGAGGCGTGGTCAGAGTGCTGATGATCTGCCGACGACGCCTTCGTTTGTCGGACACTATATCATGCATGGATGGAATTTCTAAATCCGCGTGATCGTGGCGCTGCGTCCGTATCACGACCCCTTGCAGTTTCCGGCGTGCCAGCGCAATTATCTTCGCCTTAGTTCTTTGCCGTTCCAACTGGTTGTCCGGGGTTGGCGGTTGAGCATCCAGATCTCGGACAATCGCGTAATAGAAGTCAACAGTGGTTCGATGCCAGTCGGCCATGTCCTTCCCGTATCTCATCAGTGTCCTCCGGATCGCCGGCTTGGCGCAGTCCAACCACCATGTCAATGTCGAGTGGTAGCGGGGAAGGCGTCGTTCGCAGGCTGTCCACGTTTCAGTGACTTGTTGGCGACACGCCAGGTCATGCAAGTGTGAGGTACTGAGTTTCCATGGCGCACGGCTGCGCCATACTGATTGCGGCGGAAGGATGACCGTACAGATGTAAGCGCAATGGTCGGAAAGGGCCAGCGGCCAGCGTTCGGCGCCCCGTATCGCAGATCGAAGAGTTTGTGAGACATATATCCTGTCTAGTCGGCTTGCGGAATGACTGGTAAGAAAGGTATGGCCAGAAAGGTCGCCGTGTTGTACTTCCCAGGTATCGTGAAGCAGGAGGTCTCGCACCACTATACGTAGCTCCTGGCATGTAGTATAGTGGGGAATCTGATCTTTAGGATGCAGAACGCAGTTAAAATCACCTCCTAGTAGGCATTGGTCATAACGCCATAAAAACAGAGGAGCGACTTCCTCGGAATAAAACTGGGCTCTTTCATGCCGTCGGTCGGTGCCTGAGGGAGCGTAGACATTAATGATGCGTGTCCCCATGGCAGTGAGTGCCATGCCCCGAGCTGATGGAAGGAAGGCGACATCGGTCACAGAAATCCCGTGGCGGACGTAGATGGCCACACCGCGGCCCATAGGATCACTCGCGGAGGCGTGGGCGGTATAGCCATTGATATCCGGTAGACTAGCCAAGTGAACTTCCTGCAGAAGGGCGAAATCAATATCCGAAGCCCAGAACATCTCCTGCATAAGGCGGATTTTCACCCTGGAACGGATGTTGTTGGTGTCGGATTGCTGGAGGCTGGTCCACTCCGCCGTCCGCGCAAGGGTGTGGGTGTCGCAGCGGAACGTTATCCCGCTGGCCCGCAGGGGAGTCTGGGGAGAGAATGATTAGTGGTGCGGCCGTGACGGCGCCGTGTCCCGTAACGGGTCCTGCTCCTTGACCTCCTCCTCGTGCCACGCCGTGGAAGCGGAAACTGGTGTATCGTCCATTTTGTCTGCAGAAGATGTTGTAATTGTGCGTGGTGTAGTGTCGCCTGTGATACGTTCATGATTTAGTTCAGCGTCAGCACGGGGCGCAGGCACACCGGTAGATGTCTCCGCGCTCATTACGTCTTCGTCAACAGTAGCGGGTTCTCAGGCCTCGTGCTGGTCGACGGTTACGTCCTCCTCGACTGGTAACGTCTCCTCTTGGCTGGAAACGGTGCGACGTCTTCGCTTGCGACGTTTCGGGGAACGTTGTTTCCTTGTGCGACCCTCCGTGTCCGACGACGGAAGGGAGTCGCGTAGTTCTGGCAGAAAGGCCGCTGTAGGAACGACGAGCGAGTCAATCTCCATCGTGTTTCCGAGGTCAGGGTCAGCGTCTGGTTGCGCCGGCATCTTCGGAGCAGCGTCGATGGCCGGCCGAGGCGGCGGGTTGTCCGAGGCGCTCTCCGTCGGTGTCTGGTCGGGCTCGTTGGTGGCGTCGTTTTTGGTGACCGGGCGACGTTGCAAAGTGGTAGGAGATGCTAGAGCAGCGGCATAGGCCACCGGTAGCACTGTAGGCTGCGACGTGGGTGGTTCTTAGGCAGCTGGAAGTTGCGTAATACGCCGTTGTAGGCACTCGGATCTAAGGTGGCCTTCTTTGCCGCACCCGGAACAGGTCCGAGGCTGGCCGTCGTATATAATTATTGCACGGCATCCGCCGATCTGTAAGTAGGACGGGACGTGGCTTCGGAGATCTATGGTGACCTGTCGGACCCCGTTTAGGAAAGGTTACGTCCGAAACTGTGTCCACTTCTCCGCAGTGTGGCCATGGACTGTGCCGTATGGGCGTAGTGCCGCGACGACTTCCTCAGCAGGAAGTTCGAATGGCAATTCGAAAATGCGTATCGTTCGCATACCTAAACCTGCGTGGTCGACGTTACCTCCCCCACATTGCCATCAGCGTGACAGAAGCGGAGCCCCTGTTTGGTCTCACGTAGTATGCGTCGTTAATGATTTTCACATAGACCGTGCTGCTCACGATGGACAAATGTATGCCGATAATATCGGTCGCCGGGATCTTCACTTCCTCTCGCAGAAAACGCTCCACCTCGAGTGCTTTGGGTCGGGCATAATCGTTGCAGAAAGTAAATCGGAGTGTTGATTTACGGTAACGGTTCGCCATGGATCGTACAAGGTAAGCCGACACTTAAGCAACGGCCGTCAGAAAGTAAACAAGGCGAGCTCGCGCGCCGCACCAAGTCAACACGTACGCGTCCGCTCTGTTGCCCTGCCGAAGGCAGACTGTATCCATCTGAGCCACCGAGGACACAGAGGATAGTGCCACTGCAGGGACTTATCTCTGGCACGCCTCCCGTGAGACCCACATTCCCAACTTATCGTCCCGCACTATATTCATAGTGCCCCTGCCCATTATACTCATTACTAGCGGCTTTACTGCCGATTAAGAGTTCGGGCACTGTTTGTGCATCCGCATGTCCGAAAGAACAGATACCCTCTTCATATACCTATACTTAAGGCTCACCGGCCATTTGACCATCTTTTTCTGTGCGGATGCACAAACAGTGCTCGAACTCTTACGGGAATCGGCAGTAAAGCCGCGAGTAATGAGTATAATGGGCAGGGGCACTATGAATACAGTGCGGGACAATAAGTTGGGAATGTGGGTCTCACGAGAGGCGCGCTAGAGGTAAGTTCCTGCAGTCAAAAAAAAAAATGGTTCAAATGGCTCTGAGCACTATGGGACTTAACTGCTGAGGTCATCAGTCCCCTAGAACTTAGAACTACTTAAACCTAACTAACCTAAGGACATCACACACATCCATGCCCGAGGCAGGATTCGAACCTGCGACCGCAGCGGTCGCGCGGTTCCAGACTTCCTGCAGTCGCACTATCCTGTGTGTCCTCGGTGGCTCAGATGGATATAGTGTCTACCATGTAAGCAGAAGATCCCGGGTTCGAGTCTCAGTTGGGGCACACATTTTCAACTGTACTCGTTGACTTATTTTAACGCCCATATGCAGCTAGGGGTATTCATTTCATTGTAAGTTCTATTCTATCGACAAGATCACATAATTTGATAGTATGCTTACGCCTATCTTTCACAAGATGCTGCAGTTACTTACAGTGTCATAAATATATTCAGATGTATTTCGATGTTTCATTAAGTTTCTCTTGATTCATTATTTGAAAAATAACCTCTCAGGTATCCACCTGGGAAGCCGTATCAATGTTCTTTATCTGCTCTTTCATCTGGCACTTCACAGCAACTACTTCGTTGACCAGCTCCGCTGTGTAAAATATTTTAATGCTGCCTCCCAGCTGGAAACCCGAGAGCTTTTCGCCAACAGTGCCGGGAGAGCCTACTTCACATTACTCTCTTAATTCCAGAAAAATTAGGTGATTTATTCGACGGAAAGAGCGTCGCAAATTGAACAAGTCAGCAACACGTTGATCCACCTAAGGGCTAACCTTACGCAAGCGGTGATTCGGCTTGGCATTGATGTCCTCCTGAGGGATATCGTGTCAAATTCTGTTCAATTGGTGCATTAAATGTTCAAAATCCCAAGATGGTTCAGGGCCATGCCCATAATGCTCCAAACATTCTCAGTCTGGGAGAGATCCGGCGACCTTGGTCGCCAAGGTAAGGTTTGGCAAGCACAAAGACAAGCAGTAGAACTATAGCCGTGTGCGAGCGGGCACTGTCTCACTGGCTTGGCAACAAAACGGCGTGTAGAATATCGTCGACGTACCGCTGTGCCGAAGTGTGCCGCGGGTGACAACCAAAGCGGTGGTGCTATGAAAAGAAATGGCAACCCAGACAATTGGCGGGCGACAGTCAGGTTGGTATCCCACTGCCGTCCGGGGCGTCTCCAGCCACGTCATCACTGGTCGTCGAGGCTCAGTTCAGAGTGGAACTCATCGCTGAAGATAATTCTGTTTCAGCCAATGAGATTCCAGGCCGAACGTGTCTGCCGACGCCCCTCCACCTCTCAAAAATCGTACCACTAGAGGAAGATGAACAGTCTTTTACGCGGTCCACCGACGGAGTTATTAAATGAAATAATGTTTTTTCATGTTGACTGAGTTGCGCAGTTATGTATGTCAAGCGCAACTCTATTTGCGGAATAGATTCTTTGTAGGACTCTTTCGAAGTAATAGATTCGTGAGTGTTACGTTCAACTGAAATAAGCTGCAATACTATTCTATCGTAAAATTCTTTGTTTTTTACTATTATCGGCTACAGAAATTCATCTAAAGTTGATGAATAATAAATGGGATACTGAATTCAATGTGTCCGTACTTCTCTCGAAGACGGCGTGTGTGGCATGAAGAACGTCCCATTACTGCAACCGCTGATGACTAGAATGAAAAAGTGTACAAGATGGTATTGAAAGTTAGACGATTACAGGTGTAAGGAATAGCTAACGTTATAGAGAAGGGTATGATACGTTTCACTCTGAGGAGTCATTGCGCAAAGTTAAGTTCGGCACATTTGTTTGCTAACGAACAATCGAAAGCGAAAACAAATTTCTCACTAATGTTGGGCCGTTTTAAAACGAATCCGAGTGATTTTGTTCAACCATTTGTCACTGCATATGCGATATGAGCCGACATTTCACACTTGAAATGAAACAGCAAGCAAAGTAGTCGGTGTAAGCCGGGCGGCCTTGTACCAAAATGACACGAATCTACATTCACCTACGGAAAGGTTCTGGCCAGTGTGTTTTAGTTTACGAAGGTATACTCGTTTCAATTACTTTGCAATGTGTAAAAAAGATTCGAGTTTTGTTCCGCATCTTCCTTTTGTCATCGAGTTACCAATAAAAACTTGGACATTAACCTGCCTACTAATACGCCGAACTTGAGGACAAAAAAATTACAACGGGAGAGCCTTGTTTCGAAAGAGGCCATCTTTCATCAGGACGTTGCACCTACTAACAAGGGTACAATGACAATCGGAAAAACCTAGGAATTTTAAGTACGAATTGTCGGAACATCCTCCTTATTTAACAAATTTATTATCCTCTGACTTTCGCCTACTCCAATATCTGAAGAATTTTGTGATTAGATAACGTTTTGAATTCCATGAAACGTTTACGACAGCCATAAATGGGTATTTTGTATATCTTCCAGAATCTCACTTAGAGAAGCTTTTCAACGAAAAAATTTCTTTGACCTAAAGTGGAAATAAGTAGAAAAATATTTACATATTTCACATTTCGCGTCCTGGAAGAACGCTGTTCACTTCGTATATCTTGGAATTTTCGCAGCCTGCTGAATACTCGGTGATGTTTCGGGAGTCCAATGCCGTCGTCGTTTACTATCATACGCAGTATTTTATTTAGGCACTTCCCAGACGCCTTCAGACATCCTGGGAGGGCGATATTTTTCGTCGAGTTATTCCATCCTGAAGATGCCTGACGGGTGCTCGGATGGAATATCTGGAGTGACGGTATACGACGGCCATATGCAGTCCCGAAACATCATCAATGTTCACCTTTACGCTGTTACGAAAGCGGTAGTGAAATAGTAATGGCATACAGGACGCTCTCCTTTGACGCTTCACTGTCACGTCACACATTTTACTTATGTAGGAAGGTGTGACGATTACAGCTCTGACCTGGACAACTGTGGAGTGCAAAGCGCGCCAATGCGATGCAAAAATAGCGCCGCGGCGGCGACCGGTCGTGTGACGGCGTGCGAAGCGTGCTGCGTGATTGGGGAAGGTCAGGCGTCAAGTGGCTCCAATTGATGGCCGGTAGCCGCTGGGCAGCCAGACGCACGCAGCCGACAAACCGTGCCGCGCCGACCTCGGCAGGCATCGGGGCGCACGCGCGTACTCCTCACAACTAGTCGAAACTTGGTCGACTGTTCAAAGCAAATGTGTTTGCGGCACAAGCAATGGGTTCATGACTTGAAATGACTTGACTAGGTGCCAACAAGTCTCCACAGGCATCTGGAACCAAGCTGGTGCTGTACTTCCCCCGTAAAAAAAACATGCTGACTGTGATATTCCGACGGGCTGAGATTCCAGAAATTCGGAGTCAAAAGAAAGATTTTAAAGTCATCGTGGTATTTTTCCTGCCATCTGTGAAAACTTCCAGCAAGCGACATTACCTCGCCGAAAAATGTTGTCCTCCCGCGGAAGACACTCATCTTGCATGTGAGAACGAAGTTGGATTCGTAACCAAAAACATTGAATATTGCCAGCCACATGATTTAATGACTCTAGGGAATGCCACTAAACAACTACACAGATCCGGGCGCTGCTGTCACCATGTTATGTTGTTTCAGAAATGGTGGCGGCCGGACATGCCCACACCCATTACGTTCTCTGAAGCGACAAATGTGAGTGATCACGGTTATCAAGAGCAGAATTTCCCGTCTGCATCATAAAATAGGCTTGGGTGGAAAACCATATGGCTCCTTTTGCGCCGCATGCCCAGCGAGTTCGCTGAGTTTTGAAAGATTTGGTCGGTGAGCTGCTTCACTATAGCGCATCTATTGGCTCTCATGAACCGCCATAGTCTGTTTTCACTTCAGGCAATAATGGCACATTCAACTGACCAATATAACTGTTATTAAATAATTAAAAAGGAGTTAATTCTGTGCCATCAAAATGGAGTACTTAAATTTCAAATGCTGCAGCCACGTATCTCGCGAGACCATAAGCTGAAAAAGCTGACATGCTCGCTTTCCCTGCTAACTTCACGCGCTAGAGCTGATGCAATGCAGTCCAAGGACGTGTTAGAGAGAGGAAGAAACTCCGATGAACTACAGAGAGCACTACTTACGCACATCTCATAAAAGCTTGTAAGTAGGCTGTTTAGGTTTTCATGTTGGTAACGCCACGTAGCGCTCTGTATGAAAATCACTGACTGTGCTGCGTGGAGTCTGTGGCTGATTGGACTCATTGTTGGAATATTCACTTGTTTAGTATTGGGCAGTTGGATGTGAACAGCACGTAGCGTTGCGCAGTTGGAGTTGAGCCGCCAGCAGTGGTGGATGTGGAGAGAGAGAGAGATGCTAGAGTTTTGAGCGGACGATCTGGCGATCTGGACCTGTGTCCGTCATAAAAAGGAAATTTGTTTAATCGGATGTCACAAAATTATATATATCTTTCATTTACTAACTATGCCTATCAGTAGTTAGTGGCTTCAGTTGTTAGAATCTTTTATTTAGCTGGCAGTATTGGCGCTCCCTGTAGTCATTCATGAAAGGTATAGGTTATTTTTAGTCAGGGCCATTCTTTTGTAGGGATTATTGAAAGTCAGACTGCGTTGCGCCAAAAAAATATTGTGTGTCAGTTTAGTGATGATCAGAATAAGTAAAGAGAGAACTGTCTGAGTACGTTCAGTTTTGCTCAGCTGTTTGAAAATCAAATAACGTAGAAGTTTACCAGCACAGTAATTCATAATTTTTTACGGGGACGTTTCATAAGCTATAGCGTAATAAAAGTAAGTTCGATCAGCTCGAAAATTTGTTTGTAGCGGTACCATGCAGAGATACTTTATGCTCGAGCACTCAATGTTCCTCATGATGTTTTTTCTTTGCATATCAGTAGATAATCGCATCACTTGTAGACTACCAACATTGGGCGAATGGAGACAAACATTTCTTTTTTTTTTATTGTGAGTGAAATCCACACTGTAGTCCGTACAGCGGCGTCATTTCCATCAAAGTCGTAAATACACCAACGGGAAAAAATCTCAGCACCAAGAAGGACTTGAGCGACATAAAGTCAATTTGATTGGCGTGTTTCTACGTCTGAAAAATGATCTCTACTCAAAACTCAGGCCAGTCGCATAAGAGTGGCGCTGGCAGTGACACTATGAGGATGCAAATCAGGTTTGCTTTAAATACACACTGAGGTCGAGAGCGTTAGACCGAACATGGAGATTTGACGTTAGCCAAGAATGCCTTTAACGCGACAAAGAATCCATTATCAACACCTCACTGAGTTTGAACGATGTCGCGTAATAGGGCTACGAGAAGCTGGATGCTCTTTTTGCGATATTGCAAAGGCAATACAATGACAGGGTCAATTTCGAGCTAGACGCCCTGCAGCGTGCATTCCACTGAGCACAAACCATTGCGACTTCAGTGGTGTCAAGCGAGAGACTTTTGGAGGGCCGGATGAAGATTTGTTGTGCTTTCCGAAGCTGGTTCTCTCTCAGTGCCAGTGATGGTAGTGTGTTGGCTAGGAGGCCAGCTGAGGGCCTGCAACCAACCTGTCTGTGCGCTGGACACACTTGACCCACACTTGAAGTAATGGTCAGGGCTGCGATTAAGCATGAGGGCAGGACCACTCTCGTGGTTATCCCCCGCAACCTGACTGAAAATCCGTACGTCATTCTGATGATTCGACCTATTGTACTGACATTCATGAACAGCATTTTAGGGGGATTTTCCAACAGGATAATGCTCGCCGCGATACCGCTGTTGTAACCCAACATGCTCTATGTCTTGGCCTACTCGATCACCAGATCTGTCTCCTATGAGCACATATGGGACATCATTGAACGACAACTTCAGCGTCATCGACAACCAGCATTATCCGTCCCTGTATTAGCCAACCAATTGCAACGGTCATGGAACTTCATCCCGACAAACTGATATCCGGCACCTGTACAACACAATGAATACACGCTTGCAAGCTTGAATACGACATTCTGGCGGTTACAACGGTTATTAACGTACCATCATTTTACATTTGAAATGGCTCATTCACGCTTACATTAACCTGTGATCTTGCAAAGTTAACAAGTTAAATTTGTTATCTAGACAAATTTATTCCCGAAATTTCATTACTATAAATTAATTTTTTGGTGCTACGATTTTGTTTTCCATTAGTGCAGTTAAACTCAATGTAGCCTAATATAAATATCTGGCAACTGTGTTTGGAGAGCATAAATACACTACTGCCCATTAAAATTGCTACACCACGAAGATGACGTGCTACAGACGCGAAATTTAACCGACAGGGAGCAGATGCTGTGATATGCAAATGAGTAGCTTTTCAGAGCATTCACACAAGGTTGGCGCCAGTGGCGACACCTACAACGAGCTGACATGAGGAACGTTTCCAACTGATTTCTCATACACAAACAGCAGTTGACCGGCATTGCCTGGTGAAACGTTGTTGTGACGCCTCGTGTAAGGAGGAGAAATGCGTACCACCACGTTTCCGGCTTTGATAAAGGTCGGATTGTGGCCTATCGCGATTGCGGTTTATCGTATCGCGACATTGCTGCTCGCGTTGGTCGAGATCCAATGACTGTTAGCAGAATATGGAATCGGTGGGTTCAGGAGGGTAATACGGAATGCCGTGTTGGATCCAAACGGCCTCATATTACTACCAGTCGAGATGACAGGCATCTTATCCACATGGCTGTAACGGATCGTGCAGCCACGTCTCGATCCCTGAGCCAACAGATAGAGACGTTTGCAAGACAAGCAGACAACAACCATCTGCCCGAACAGTTCGACGACGTTTGCAGTAGCATGGACTATCAGCTCGGAGACCATGACTGCGGTTACCCTTGACGCTGCATCACAGACAGGAGCGCCTGCGATGGTGTACTCAAAGACGAACCTGGGTGCACGAATGGCAAAACGTCATTTTTTCGGATGAATCCAGGTTCTGTTTAAAGCATCAAGCTGGTCGCATCCCTTTTTGGCGACATCGAGGTGAACGCACATTGGAATCGTGTATTCGCCATCGCCACACTGGTGTATCATCCGACGTGATGGTACGTGGTGCCATTGGTTACATGTCTCGGTCACCTCTTGTTCGCATTGACGGCACTTTGAGCAGTGGACGTTCCATTTCAGATGTGTTACGACCCGTGGCTCTACCCTTCATTCGATCCCTGCGAAACCCTACATTTCAGCAGGATAATGCACGACCGCATGTTGCACGTCCTGTACGGGCCTTTCTGGATACAGAAAATGTCCGGCTGCTGCCCTGCCCAGCACATTCTGCAGATCTCTCACCAATTGAAAACGTCTAGTCAATGGTGTCCGAGCAACTGGCTCGTCACAATACGCCAGTCACTACTCTTGATGAACTGTGGTATCGTGTTGTAGCTGCATGGGCAGCTGTACTGTATATTCCATCGAAGCTCTGTTTGACTCAATGCCCAGGCGTATCAAGGCCGTTGTGGTTGTTCTGGGTACTTATTTCTCAGCATCTATGCACCCAAATTGCGTAAAAATGTAATCACCATTCAGTTCTAGTATAATATATTTGTCTAATGAATACCCGTTTATCATCTGCATTACTTCTTGGTGTAGCAATTTTAATGGCCCGTAGTGTATGTGCTCCTGCTGGGCATCATAAAGCTAAGAAAATCACTATTATCTGAAGTGTATCCAAACATCTTCAAAGATGCTAGGTCCCGTTCAGAACAGACACTATGAAAGACTAAGACGTGGAATTCTCGTCATTCATGATAATCAAATGACGTGAAGAATTTCAGTCGGTGCTATTTGACCAGAAGGTCAACAGAAAAAGTAGAGCAGAGCGTAACGAGCTGTCGACAGCAAGGTCATTAGAAATGGATCACTAGCTCGGTTGGACAGGAACGGGAAAAATGTCGGCCGTGAGTTATCTGAAAGGAACAATCCCAACAGTCCTCTGTAGTGAAAACAGGGAACATTGCTTACGTAAGTCAAGTCTAGTAAAACATCAACATGTAAATACAATTACAGAAAAATAACTTTGTCTCTGAAAATAGTCCTCTTCGACGGCTATAAAAGCAATCCGAGAAACTACCTCATCTGACTCTCAATCAAGAGAATGATGTACATGAGGAATTATTTCTGGTTCCAACGGATGAGTTTGCGCCACCGTGGCTGCTGCTTTATGAGCTGGACCGCTGTCCTGGTGAAAAAAGCCCTTAAGTATCGATCTTGGTCGTTTTTAAATCAATTTTCTTTTTAGAAGAAACAATAATGAAGCAAAGACGGTCGTGTTATGATTCTGGCTTGCTGTAAGAAGTCAGTCAAGATTATATCCCGAGAATCCTTAAAAAGTAGCTTCACTCACCCAGCCGAAAAAGACGCTGTTTTCTTCAGTGTGTTTTCACTAATCTTTTTTGCATACTTCTGAGTTTTTCTTGGGGTTTGAGAGAGATGATGGAGCCAAGTTCCATCCCCTGTCACTTTGATTTCCTTTTCTCATCCAGCAATGCTCTCATCCGGCGCCCACGCCACTGCTTTGTGTCCAGTTTTGCGTTCGCTCGATATCGTAATAACAGGTACCTGGCACACACTCCTCCTACAATTTTGCCTTAGCATAGGAAAAACGGTTTTTTAGTGATTTTCTATGTGTTGGTCTTAACTAGACAGCGACAATCCACTTAATGGAGCTATAGGACATTTCGGATTTGTTCGATGACTCTCGATATCAATGCCAATGGGATTAGATTACCTCCATAATATGTGCGTTTGACATGTGTAAGATATACTGACTGTATCATGTGGTATTCTTCTTTGAATTAATAGGTGACACTAGGTAATATTCCCCCCCCCCCCCCCCCCCATGAACCACGGACCTTGCCGTTGGTAGGGATGCTTGCGTGCCTCAGCGATAGAGATGGGCTTACCGTAGGTGCAACCACAACGGAGGGGTATCTGTTGAGAGGCCAGACAAACGTGTGGTTCCTGAAGGGGGGCAGCAGCCTTTTCAGTAGTTGCAGGGGCAACAGTCTGGATGATTGACTGATTTGGCCTTGTAACACTAACCAAAAAGGCCTTGCTGTGCTGGTACTGCGAACGGCTGAAAGCAAGGGGAAACTACGCCCATAATTTTTCCCTAGGGCATGCAGCTTTATGGTTAAATGATGATGGCGTCCTCTTGGGTTAAATATTCCGGAGGTAAAATAGTCCCCCATTCGGATCTCCGGGCGGGGACTACTCAAGAGGACGTCGATATCAGGAGAAAGAAAACTGGCGTTCTACGGATCGGAGCGTGGAATGTCAGATCCCTTAATCGGGCAGGTAGGTTAGAAAATTTAAAAAGGGAAATGGATAGGTTAAAGTTAGATATAGTGGGAATTAGTGAAGTTCGGTGGCAGGAGGAACAAGACTTTTGGCCAGATGAATATAGGGTTATAAATACAAAATCAAATAGGGGTAATGCAGGAGTAGGTTTAATAATGAATAAAAAAATATGAATGCGGGTAAGCTACTACAAACAGCATAGTGAACGCATTATGGTGGCCAAGGCAGATACAAATCCCACGCCTACCGCAGTAGTACAAGTTTATATGCCAACTAGCTCTGCAGATGATGAAGAAATTGATGAAATGTATGATGAGATAAAAGAAATTATTCAGGTAAGGAAGGGAGACGAAACTTTAACAGTCATGGGTGACTGGAATTCTAGAGTAGGAAAAGGGAGAGAAGGAAACGTAGTAGGTGAATATAGATTGGGGGTAAGAAATGAAAGAGGAAGCCGTCTGGTAGAATTATGCACAGAGCATAACTTAATCATAGCTAACACTTGGTTCAAGAATCATGAAAGAAGGTTGTATACTTGGAAGAATCCTGGAGATACTAGAAGGATTCAGATAGATTATACAATGGTAAAACAGAGATTTAGGAACCAGGTTTTAAATTGTAAAACATTTCCAGGGGCAGATGAGGACTCTGACCACAATCTATTGGTTATGAACTGTAGATTAAAACTGAAGAAACTGCAAAAAGGGGGGAAATTTAAGGAGATAGGACCTGGATAAACTGACTAAACCAGATTTTGTACAGAGTTTCAGGGAGAGCATAAGGGAACAATTGATAGGAATGGGGGAAAGAAATACAGTAGAAGAAGAATGGGTAGCTGAGGGACGAAGTAGTGAAGGCAGCAGAGGATCAAGTAGGTACAAAGACGAGGGCTAGTAGAAATACTTGGGTAACAGAAGAAATATTGAATTTAATTGATGAAAGGAGAAAGTATAAAAATGCAGTAAATGAAGCAGGCAAAAAGGAATACAAACGTCTCAAAAATGAGATCGACAGGAAGTGCAAAATGGCTAAGCAGGGATGGCTAGAGGACAAATGTAAGGATGTAGAGGCTTATCTCACTAGGGGCAAGATAGATACTGCCTACAGGAAAATTAAAGAGACCTTTGGAGAAAAGAGAACCACTTGAATGAATATCAAGAGCTCAGATGGAAACCCAGTTCTAAGCAAAGAAGGGAAAGCAGAAAGGTGGAAGGAGTATATAGAGGGTCTATACAAGAGCGATGTACTTGAGGACAATATTATGGAAATGGAAGAGAATATAGATGAAGATGAAATGGGAGATACTATACTGAGTGAAGAGTTTGACAGAGCACTGGAAGACCTAAGTCGAAACAAGGCCCCGGGAGTAGACAACATTCCATTAGAACTGCTGACGGCCTTGGGTGAGCCAGTCCTGAGAAAACTCTACCATCTGGTGAGCAAGATATATGAGACCGGCGAAATACCCTCAGACTTCAAGCAGAATATAGTAATTCCAATCCCGAAGAAAGCAGGTGTTGACAGATGTGAAAATTACAGAACTATCAGTTTAATAAGTCACAGCTGCAAAATACTAACACGAATTCTTTACAGACGAATGGAAAAGCTGGTAGCAGCCGACCTCGGGGAAGATCAGTTTGGATTCCGTAGAAATACTGGAACACAATACTGACATTACGACTCATCTTCGAAGAATAATTAAGGAAAGGCAAACCTACGTTTCTAGCAGTTGTAGACTTAGAGAACGCTATTGACAATGTTGACTGGAATACTCTCTTTCAAATTCTAGAGGCGGCAGGGGTAAAATACAGGGAGCGAAAGGCTATTTACAGTTTGTACAGAAACCAGATGGCAGTTATAAGAGTTGAGGGGCATGAAAGGGAAGCAGTGGTTGGGAAGGGAGTGAAACAGGTTTGTAGCCTCTCCCCGATGTTATTCAATCTGTATATTGAGCAAGCAGTAAAGGAAACAAAAGAAATATTCGGAGTAGGTATTAAAATCCATGGAGAAGAAATAAAAACTTTGAGGTTCGCCGATGACATTGTAATTCTGTCAGAGACAGCAAGGGATTTGGAAGAGCAGTTGAACGGAATGGACAGTGTCTTGAAAGGAGGATATGAGATGAACATCAACAAAAGCAAAACGAGGATAACGGAATGTAGTCGAATTAAGTCGGGCGATGCTGAGGGAATTAGATTAGGAAATGAGACGCTTAAAGTAGTAAAGGAGTTTTGCTATTTGGGGAGCAAAATAACTGAGATGGTCGAAGTAGAGAGGATATAAAATGTAGACTGGCAATGACAAGGAAAGTATTTCTGAAGAAGAGAAATTTGATAACATCGAGTATAGATTTAAATGTCAGGAAGTCGTTTCTGAAAGTATTTGTATGGAGTGCAGCCATGTATGGAAGTGAAACATGGACGACAAATAGTTTGGACAAGAAGAGAATAGAAGCTTTCGAAATGTGGTGCTACAGAAGAATGCTGAAGATTAGATGGGTAGATCACATAACTAATGAGGAGGTTTTGAATAGGATTGGGGAGAAGAGGAGTTTGTGGCACAACTTGACAAGAAGAAGGGACCGGTTGGTAGGACATGTTCTGAGGCATCAAGGGATCACCAATTTAGTATTGGAGGGTAGCGTGAAGGGTAAAAATGGTAGAGGGAGACCAAGAGATGAATACACTAAGCTGATTCAGAAGGATGTAGGTTGCAGTAAGTACTGGGAGATGAAGAAGCCTGCAGAGGATAGGGTAGCATGGGGAGCTGCATCAAACCAGTCTCAGGACTGAAGACCACAACAACAACAACAACAGGTAAATATTACAATAGATGGTTCACATAGGGTGACGTTACAATGAATATAAAACGCAAAGTACAGACAGTTTGCAGTTCTTCTATCTTACTATTTTTTGTTCTACCAACGGTTTAGTCAATAATTAACGCTGAAGATCTTTGTTTAGAGCCACGACTTTCAGAAACTAACTGAAGAGGCAACTGGGGGCAGATGTCAATTGAGATACGTCTTATGGTCAAATGCAAGGAAAAGCATTCGCTCAACGTCATTCGAAAAGTACCACTGCCCAGCCAAGCCCAGAGAAAGTATGCTGTTTCCAGGGTCGCTACCTTCTTTCGCGTGGTTCACGACAGAAACGTTCCGTGCATTTTGCGGTCAACGTGCTTCTTTTATGTTAAAGAGCTTCATGAAATATTTACATTGTAATCACTTTACGTATGAATTAGATAGTTTCATGTTCTCGCGACCTGTCGTACCTACAAAATTGTGGCGGGTAACTCCGTGAAGATTAATTTATGTGAAAAATGATGCAGAACTCTTCTATTCCTTTCAGTATTGTCTATGTATCGTTCGATTCTCCATTCACATCGAAAAGTCACCCCGTACGAATCTTAGAAAGTGTAACAAATCTGCTAAAAAGTTTGCCTACATACCGACTGTCCATCCTCTTCTGGAGTATTGCTGCGCGATATGGGATCCTCAGCAGATAGGATAGACGGAGAACATCTAAAAAGTTCAAAAAAGCTTGTTTTGTACAATCGAGAATAGGGGAGAGAGTATCACGGATGTGATAAGTCGCTTACGGTGACAAGGTCTTTTCACTAAATTTCGACATCATTCTCCTCCGAATGCCAAAATATTTTGCTGAATACTACCTACACCGCTCAGAATCACCGTCATGATAAAATAAGAGAAATCAGAGCTCGCCTGGAGAGATTTGGGTTTTTATTTTTCCCACTTGCTGTTCGAGATTGGAACTGTAGGGAAATAATCTGAAAGTGGTTCTGTGCACCATCTGCCAAACACTTAAATACGAGTCGCGGATTAATCATATTCATGCAGATAGAGATGAACATGTACATTCTAAAAGTGCCACACGGACAAAATTTTAATGATTTCCCGATAGGTTAGTAGAACTTCCTCTAGTTGTGTATGGCTTTTTTCATCTCTCTCTCTTTCGTTTTATTATTTGCCTATGCGAGCTAATCCATGCTGAAATTGGAAATACAAGAACATAATTATTAGATGTTCTGTATAGTACTGCTTTAGGGATTTAGATGACTAGAGAGCAGGCCTAACGGCAGTCAAAAAAGTAAAAAAAGAACGTTGTTCGCCTTTATTGTTTGTGGAAGGAACACTGGACAGTAAGGAATGCACCATCGTCGGCCCCGTTCCATTGCCATCCACTCACTGTCAAGGAGATCCATTTTACAGCAATATATTGCTCGTACATACTTTTCTCACGTCACATAGTACGCTCTTCGACATGTCCGCCTACTTCTCGGCCAGTACGAGCATCTCACATGTCGTCCACAGAGCATTTGTGCGAATTGATGCAAGGCGTCTGGTGTGACAAGAAGTTGAGTGTAATATTACCTCCGAAGATGACAGCCAACACCAGTTTTGATTGTCCCTAAGTACGCTTGCAAGGCTGCATCGTAGCTAGAGAAGGTTATATGAATAAACTTTTGGCTACACAATATATAGAATTCCTATATTTATTTTCGGATCAAAGTTGCCTGTGATCGTTGAAAAAGTGACTGAAAGAGTCGAGGATGAGAAATAGGACCGTTCAATTGCGAAACAGGACAAAGAACAAGTCAGCCGCCCCTTTTTTTATTCTTCACTTTTGTAGCTGTAATCGTGTATTCTTCAATATTTTCCATGACAAAAGCACTGGTGCCGAAATACTTGCTATCGTTTATATATAGTGCAGCAGAGTTTCTATGTGTGTTTGTTCTTGAGTCTTAGCCTGTTTTGTACCTGGTCCATAAGAGCTAACTGGAGATTAAAAGAAAGACAGCAAGCGGAATTAATTGCTGCAATTATTACTACCAATTCGACGTCCGCTAGGCGTTTTCCCAGAAACTCTCAACGCGATGACGTCAAGACGAGTAGCGCTCGCAGAGGGACGCATAGTATCATATAGTCGTGCAGTAGTTTTTATTGTATTGGTGATGTACAGCGCGTGGAGGCGATGTCAGTCAGTGGCTGAGCGGAGAAGCTAGACAAATGGTACTCGCAGCGAAAACGTTTACGCACGCTCATAGATGCCCACACACAAAGTCACCGCAAGCAAGTACTCGCTATTCGTACGCCATAGAGCTAAAAAGAAGAAAAGTCGTTCCATCTTCATGCACAAAGAATTAACTAAGCAACGCAAAAAAGTCTTGCAATTTTATGCAATGCTACGTATAAAATAAAGCTCACATAATGAAGACATTAAAAGTGTTCTACGGTGGCACTTTGTTATTTAATTTACGGCTACTGTTTCTTAGTATTTACCACTAAGCGACAAAGAAAAATCTTTTATGCTGTGTAGTAAACATTTTGGATAGCAATTAAAAAAATTAGCTGTATTTATCTGAATGTGGAATGGCGACAGCTTAAGTAATAATTTATACTGCAGTCGTGAATTTATCTATGAGAAATTAACAGCAACCTTATTACTTTTTACTTTTACATAGTTCTGTCTACACCAATTAATTTTCACAGGTCTACTTTACATTAAGGAAAATACGAATTCAAAAGTTAATCTACTATATCTATAGGAATTTCTAATCCCATGGGGTAATGACAATAGGTCAGATCAAGAAGTATATCAAATAGCAAAATAGAATACAGTTTTTTTCAGAATTAGTGTAGTGTGTGGTGTTCTTACATAATACTTAAATAACAGTTAAAAACTGGTATATTTTGAAAAGAACAGCAAACACTCTGCAGTTGGAAAAAGAAATGTTCCATCAATGTCTGATTGGTTTGAGAATATATTACATTACATACTGGATTTATTTAAATAAAATGCGTAGATTATTACAATGAAAATATATTTAAAAATGAAAATTTATTCACCAGTCATTGGTGGTGTCATACTGAAAATTTTCAACGGAATCGGCTGAACTGCAAAGGTAATAAACATAAGCGACACTGCTAGTGCATCTGTATCGTTCTACGCCACTTTGCTAAAATTCGACGCATATGAGGCAAAGTTTTCATTTTTCGAGCCAAGCAAGTTATTCATTTAATCATCAAGATAAAATGGGATTTAGGTATTGATTCATGTACGTCTGAGTTTGAGGACAAGAGAATAGGGCACTTTTATGAACAATGAGAAAAAAATATTAAAAAAGTGAATCTACTGTATCTACCGTAATTTCCGATCCCCGTGGGGTAATGTCGGTAAGTCACATCCCCAAGTATTTCAAATAGTTTACCTTCCTTAACTTTCTTATTACTACACGCTTGGATGGCTGTTTTAACGGATCCTTTGTATGATTTTTAGGTATGATATTTTCTTTGTTGATGGCCCTTATCTTTTTCCTTCCAGCTGGTTTAGTTCAGTTTCCCAGTCGTGGATATCAGAATTTGTGATTCCTGCTTCCCGCTGGGTCTACTTTTGACCTTAGCTTCATTGGTGATGAGTTATTGAGTATAAAGAATTTCAACACCACATCATACCGGTTTGCTCCTTTTGTTATGTGTTGATTCTCCTCCATTCCTGGGTTTGTTGTTTCATCCCTGTCCGCTCTTCGTTAATAATCCACTGTTAAACAGAGATGTCTGATTTTTCCACAGATCCACCTGTATCAATGTAGTCGCCATCGGTAAAAGTATTTAGATCAATAGAACCCAATGCCCTACATCGTGATTCAGCGACCGCTGTTACGCCTTAGCAATCTTAACACGGCTACCCTTTGAGCATCGTGTGAGGAAAGCCTCCTTTGTGGCCTTCCGCTCATGGAGCGATTGAAAAGTAAAGGACAGGACGACTAGCTGGCAACGCTGTTCCGCACACGGGCCAACTTTTGAAACGAGAAACTGCAGTTGCCGTGTGCGAGCATGGAGGAAAGGGAGAGTATTGTTCGTCGCAACCGAGCATCCTTTGGTTACTCTAGACATGCCGAGCACACATTCGCGCTCAGAATGATTGATTCTCTGTTATCACACACGAAATAGAAAACGAAGGAAACTCTGGATTCATCGGAAGAGCCAAAGAAATATAAACTGCAGGCTATCTGTAGCAGCCAAGGAACTGTATCAGTCAAATTATAAATTCATAGATTTTTGTAGAATGACCAAACAGTGTCACAGTCATTTGGTGCAGCCGATTTCTTCCGCCAAAACACAACCTTAGTTTGATTTACACTACTGGCCATTAAAATTGCTACACCAAGAAGAAATGCAGATGATAAACGGGTATTCATTAGACAAATATATTACACTAGAACTGCCATGCCATTACATTTTCACGCAATTTGGGTGCATAGATCCTGAGAAATCAGTATCCAGAACAACCACCTCTGGCCGTAATAACGGCTTTGATACGCCTGGGCATTGAGTCAAACAGAGCGTCGATGGCGTGTGCAGGTACAGCTGCCCATGCAGCTTCAACACGATATCACAGTTCATCGAGAGTAGTTCAAAATGGTTCAAATGGCTCTGAGCACTATGGGACTTAACATCTGAGGTCATTAGTCCCCTAGAACTTAGAACTACTTAAACCTAACTAAGCTAAGGACATCAAACACATCCATGCCCGAGGCAGGATTCGAACCTGCGACCGTAGCGGTCGCGCGGTTCCAGACTGAAGCGCCTAGAACCGCTCGGTCACACAGGCCGGCCATCGAAAGTAGTGACTGGCGTGTTGTGACGAGCCAGTTGCTCGGCTACCATTGATCAGACGTTTTCAATTAGTGAGAGATCTGGAGAATGTGCTGGCCAGGACAGCAGTCGAACATTTTCTGTATCCAGAAAGGCCCGTACAGGACCTAAACATGCGGTCGTGCATTATCCTGCTCAAATGTGGGGTTTCACAGGGATCGAATGAAGGGTAGAGCCACGGGTCGTAACACATCTGAAATGTAACGTCCACTGTTCAAAGTGCCGTCACTGCGAACAGGAGATGACCGAGACGTGTAACCAATGGCACCCCATACCATCACGCCGGGTGATACGCCAGTATGGCGATGACGAATACACGTTTCCAATGTGCGTTCACCGCGATGTCGTCAAACACGGATGTGACCATCATGATGCTGTCAACAGAACCTGGATTCATCCGAAAAAATGACGTTTTGCCATTCGTGCACCCAGGTTCGTCTTTGAGTACACCATCGCAGGCGCTCCTGTCTGTGATGCAGCGTCAAGGGTAACCGCAGTCATGGTCTCCGAGCTGATAGTCCATGCTACTGCAAACGTCGTCGAACTGTTCGGGCAGATGGTTGTTGTCTGCTTGTCTTGCAAACGTCTCCATCTGTTGGCTCAGGGATCGAGACGTGGCTGCACGATCCGTTACAGCCATGCGGATAAGACGCATGTCATCTCGACTGCTAGTGATACGAGGCCGTTGGGAGCCGGCACTGCGTTCCGTATTACCCTTCTGAACCCACCGATTCCATATTCTGCTAACAGTCATTGTATCTCGACCAACGCGAGCAGCAATGTCGCGATACGATAAATCGCAATCGCGATAGGCTACAATCCGACCTTTATCAAAGACGGAAACGTGATGGTACGCATTTTCCTCCTTACACGAGGCATTACAACAACGGTTCACCAGGCAACGCCGGTCACCTGCTGTTTGTGTATGAGAAATCGGTTGGAAACTTTCCTCATGTCAGCATGTTGTAGGTGTCGCTCCCGGCGCCAACCTTGTGTGAATGCTCTGAAAAGCTTATCATTTGCATATCACAGCATCTTCTTCCTGTCGGTTAATTTCGCGTCTGTAGCACGTCATCTTCGTGGTGTAGCAATTTTAATGGCCAGTAGTGTAAAAAAAAAAAATTTATGTTGAAATTTGTTGAAGTCGACATTTGTATGTCAGCACCAATGTATTTACACGTATTGGAGATTTGTTACCTTTCACTGTTCGTTTCTACCGTTAATTTTATAGACTGACAAAAGCTGCTAGTCACATTAAAGAAAGCTGGTGGTATGATTACAATTTTTGCACATTTCTTTCCATTGGCGTACCGATAATTTTATTTTAAGCAATAGACGTATAGTTCACTACACATGTAATATGAAATTCTTTACCCACTTCACGCCCCGTGTTTTCTGTCGAATCTCTCCTGCTGTAGCCTGGAAACTTGTATAAAAACGAGAGGTTTTCGATTTTTCCTTTTTTTTTGGTCATCTGTCTACTAACTGGTTTGATGCGGCCCGCCACGAATTCCTTTCCTGTGCTAACCTCTTCATCTCAGAGTAGCACTTGCAACCTACGTCCTCAATTATTTGCTTGACGTATTCCAATCTCTGTCTTCCTCTACAGTTTTTGCCCTCTACAGCTCCCTCTAGTACCATGGAAGTCATTCCCTCATGTCTTAGCAGATGTCCTATCATCCTGTCCCTTCTCCTTATCAGTGTTTTCCACATATTCCTTTCCTCTCCGATTCTGCGTAGAACCTCCTCATTCCTTACCTTATCAGTCCACCTAATTTTCAACATTCGTCTATAGCACCACATCTCAAATGCTTCGATTCTCTTTTGTTCCGGTTTTCCCACAGTCCATGTTTCACTACCATACAATGCTGTACTCCAGACGTACATCCTCAGAAATTTCTTTCTCAAATTAAGGCCGGTATTTGATATTAGTAGACTTCTCTTTGCCAGAAATGCCTTTTCTGCCATAGGGGGTCTGCTTTTGAAGTCCTCCTTGCTCCGTCCGCCATTGGTTATTTTACTGCCTAGTTAGCAGAATTCCTTAACTTCATTGACTTCGTGACCATCAATCCTGATGTTAAGTTTCTCGCTGTTCTCATTTCTACTACTTCTCATTACCTTCGTCTTTCTCCGATTTACTCTCAAACCATACTGTGTACTCATTAGACTGTTCATTCCGTTCGGCAGATCATTTAATTCTTCTTCACTTTCACTCAGGATAGCAATATCATCAGCGAATCGTATCATTGATATCCTTTCACCTTGTATTTTAATTCCACTCCTGAACCTCTCTTTTATTTCCATCATTGCTTCCTCGATGTACAGATTGAAGAGTAGGGGCGAAAGGCTACAGCCTTGTCTTACACCCTTCTTAATACGAGCACTTCGTTCTTGATCGTCCACTCTTATTATTCCCTCTTGGTTGTTGTACATATTGTATATGACCCGTCTCTCCCTATAGCTTACCCCTACTTTTTTCAGAATCTCGAACAGCTTGCACCATTTTATATTGTCGAACGCTTTTTCCAGGTCGACAAATCCTATGAAAGTGTCCTGATTTTTCTTTAGTCTTGCTTCCGTTATTAGCCGTAACGTCAGAATTGCCTCTCTCGTCCCTTTACTTTTCCTAAAGCCAAACTGATCGTCACCTAGCGCATTCTCAATTTTCTTTTCCATTCTTCTGTATATTATTCTTGTAAGCAGCTTCGATGCATGAGCTGTTAAGCTAATTGTGCGATAATTCTCGCACTTGTCAACTCTTGCCGTCTTCGGAATTGTGTGGATGATGCTTTTCCGAAAGTCAGATGGTATGTCGCCAGACTCATATATCCTACACACCAACGTGAATAGTCGTTTTGTTGCCACTTCCCCCAATGATTTTAGAAATTCTGATGGAATGTTATCTATCCCTTCTGCCTTATTTGACCGTAAGTCCTCCAAAGCTCTTTTAAATTCCGATTCTAATACTGGATCCCCTATCTCTTCTAAATCGACTCCTGTTTCTTCTTCTATCACATCAGACAAATCTTCACCCTCATAGAGGCTTTCAGTGTATTCTTTCCACCTATCTGCTCTCTCCTCTGCATTTAACAGTGGAATTCCCGTTGCACTCTTAATGTTACCACCGTTGCTTTTAATGTCACCAAAGGTTGTTTTGACTTTCCTGTATGCTGAGTCTGTCCTTCCGACAATCATATCTTTTTCGATGTCTTCACATTTTTCCTGCAGCCATTTCGTCTTAGCTTCCCTGCACTTCCTATTTATTTCATTCCTCAGCGACTTGCATTTCTGTATTCCTGATTTTCCCGGAACATGTTTGTACTTCCTCCTTTCATCAATCAACTGAAGTATTTCTTCTGTTACCCATGGTTTCTTTGCAGCTACCTTCTTTGTACCTATGTTTTCCTTCCCAACTTCTGTGATGGCCCTTTTTAGAGATGTCCATTCCTCTTCAGCTGCACTGCCTACTGCGCTATTCCTTATTGCTGTATCTATAGCGTTAGAGAACTTCAAACGTATTTCGTCAATCCTTAGTACTTCCGTACCCCACTTCTTTGCGTATTGATTCTTCCTGACTAATGTCTTGAACTTCAGCCTACTCTTCATCATTACTATATTGTGATCTGAGTCTATATCTGCTCCTGGGTACGCCTTACAGTGCAGTATCTGATTTCGGAATCTCTGTCTGACCATGGTGTAATCTAATTGAAATCTTCCCGTATCTCCCGGCCTTTTCCAAGTATACCTCCTCCTCTTGTGATTCTTGAACAGGGTATTCGTTATTACTAGCTGAAACTTGTTACAGAACTCAATTAGTCTTTCTCATCTTTCATTCCTTGTCCCAAGCCCATATTCTCCTGTAACCTTTTCTTCTACTCCTTCCCCTACAACTGCATTCCAGTCGCCCATGACTATTAGATTTTCGTCCCCCTTTACATACTGCATTACCCTTTCAATATCCTCATACACTTTCTCTATCTGTTCATCTTCAGCTTGCGACGTCGGCAAGTATACCTGAACTATCGTTGTCGGTGTTGGTCTGCTGTCGATTCTGATTAGAACAACCCGGTCACTGAACTGTTCACAGTAACACACCCCCTGCCCTACCTTCCTATTCATAACGAATCCTACACCTGTTATACCATTTTCTGCTGCTGTTGATATTACCCGATACTCATCTGACCAGAAATCCTTGTCTTCCTTCCACTTCACTTCACTGACCCCTACTATATCTAGATTGAGCCTTTGCATTTCCCTTTTCAGATTAACTAGTTTCCCTACCACGTTCAAGCTTCTGACATTCCACGCCCCGACTCGTAGAACGTTATCCTTTCGTTGATTATTCAATCTTTTTCTCATGGTAACCTCCCCCTTGGCAGTCCCCTCCCGGAGATCCGAATGGGGGACTATTCCGGAATCTTTTGCCAATGGAGAGATCATCATGACACTTCTTCAATTACAGGCCACATGTCCTGTCTTTAATGCAGTGGTTTCCATTGCCTTCTGCATCCTCATGTCGTTGATCATTGCTGATTCTTCCGCCTTTAGGGGCAATTTCCCACCCCTAGGACAAGAGAGTGCCCTGAACCTCTATCCGCTCCTCCGCCCTCTTTGACAAGGCCGTTGGCAGAATGAGGCTGACTTCTTATGCCGGAAGTCTTCGGCCGCCAATGCTGATTATTTATCAAAATTTAGGCAGTGGCGGGGATCGAACCCGGGACCGAAGACGTTTTGATTATGAATCAAAGACGCTACCCCTTTATTATTATTATTTTTTTCGTTATTGATCGTTGTGTTTGGTCGTTGCGGACGTCGCAAGACATCCTGTTCAAGTTCGGTGGTTGATCTTTCCACTCAGTTTTTTATTACAGAGGCCAACCGGCTGTCTGACCGAACACGCTGAGCTACCGTGCCGGCTGGTATGGTCATAGCCTTGAAAAGCCTAGGGGGCCTCGGACCGCCCCCTCTAGACCACGGGTACCCCTTTTCCTACAAAGCTAATATTCACAACCTGTTCGTTCATCTTCAAATTAAACCAAGAGAGAACTGTGTTCGAGGACACGACGCAACTCAGATCGCTCGGCAACGAGGGCGTCGAGTCTCTGGAAACTGGTTGGTAACGCAAGCGATTGACTGGGGAGTCAGTCTGCAGATGCGCCGAGTGCGGAGACCTATTAAACTACACAGGAAGTGTTTCACTGGCGACCAGTTACCAACTCACATCGGCAACGAGTTGCTTTTGAGTAGCTGGGTGGGGGGGGGGGCTAAGGCTCTGCAAATATATGAAGACCTCGACTGTAAACAATGTCAAGAGACAATTTGGCTGTTATGAGAAACTGCACAGCAAAGTTTCAATCAATTCTCATAAGAAAGAACTCGTCCGTAGCTCGTGGTCGTGCGGTAGCGTTCTCGCTTCCCACGCTCGGGTTCCCGGGTTCGATTCCCGGCGGGGTCAGGGATTTTCTCTGCCTCGTGATGACTGGGTGTTGTGTGATGTCCTTAGGGTAGTTAGGTTTAAGTAGTTCTAAGTTCTAGGGGACTGATGACCGTAGATGCTAAGTCCCATAGTGCTCAGAGCCAGTTGAACCATTTTTTATCATAAGAAAGATACTACAAGTAAATCAATTGCGATTTTTTCATTCAGATTAGCCATCGTCCTCAAATACGTCTAGAGTAACGACAAACTTTTGAAATCGTAAATTTTATCCACAATTTTATTCTTAGAAATACGTCAATGGTTACTTAACATTGTTTACTTACAAACCAAGTGCACTCAAGATCAGATACCGTCGACTTACCAGTTTACTTGCTGGGCGGGATAACGAAACATTACTGCGAAACTCTCAAAAATACAAATTTTTATGGTCCGCATTGTTTCTCTTTACGATACTAAAATTTGCGTTATCAATTTTTGAAATAATGAATTGTTTACTTGTCTAAAGAACTATTCACATTTATCTGGATAACAACAACTTCTGAAGCGCATGTGCATTCAGAACCATATTCAGCACCTTTATCTGAGTCGTAGTTATCCACATTGTTCATAGATTTGCGCAAATCGTTCGAAAAAAGCATTTTTAAGGCACGAACACCGTACACGTTACTTCTGCTAGCAGCCATGTTCTTGGGACTTACTACTGTTCACATGCACACATCCTTACAAATCTGCCATTTACCACACGGAATATCTACAGCTCTCGTCGAGTGTCTCTTACCATTGTTCACAGCCGAGGTCTTCATATATAAAGTAATTAAAGTTCAGTATGCACGCTGACACTGAAAGCTGACTATATGACGAAGAACAATATGGACAGATCAGGGGCGGTGACAAGGAGGGGGGGCTATAACCCCCCCCCCCCTCTCCGCCATGGAGTATCATGTTACACTGGGTAAAATGACTCCAGAAATCAGCGAATATATTACTCCAACAGATTCAATCATTTTTTAAATAATTATGTAGCAATATAGATTACAGTGTATTTCAAATACATTTTAACAAAAGAATACGAGTGGCAAATAGCTATCTAAACCAAGAAATATCATTTAACTTGAAATAGGTGTCTTATTATTTAGTAAAACACATTTTTTACCCTGAACTCCAAAACAGTTACCAAAAACTACTTTAAGAAACACAAAATTTTACCAATTTGACGGTAGAGGACCCCAACTCTCCTTTTGTTAAGCGATATTCCATTCCCCAAGTTTTTCGCAAACGCTTTATTATTTATTGGAGGCGTTTCTCAGCGTATAAATTCACGGTCTAGAAAAGAATGGGAATGGGCTCAGGCGATGACAATTTTACAGTCTAATCAACAGTAAATGCAAACCTTGCTCACCTGTTTGTGTCAATTTCAGGTTGTCTTTTCATCCGTTTCGTATGTCAATCAAATATTCTGTATTTACCGACTTTTAGCTATCGTTCAGAAGAACACAAAAATAGATTCATTATAAGAAGAGCTTCCTCGGTCGGCGACCGAAAGTATTTGAAGAAACACCGAAAAACCTTCATCTGGGTGGCTGGGCCGTCTGTTTCTGGATTCCACACCAGCGTGGCACCTCTATCTGTAGGAGGGAAAAGGATAGTCATAACGCTGCGATGCGATTTCCAATGAAGCACTGAAAGTTCCACAATTAATGTGTTGAAAATGAGGCAGAAAATATTGCAAGGATATTCTAATTGTTTCAGAACAGTTAAACTTCGATTATTATGTTCGGCTTTCGCTGTTTTTAAGAAGCTCCATCCTCGAACGAGCTGGTGCAGTGCAGTGTGGGAATAAAGCCTGCCATTAGATATCTGTGACACGTTTGTAAACATTAACAGAAGGGAGAGTGAAATGGTATAGCAGCTGATTGTTGTTACAGGTTGGCCAAAGCGAAACTAACCCGGGAAATGTTTATGAATCTTAACTTACATAGCTAAGCGGCTTTGGGATTTTGTCGAAATCTGCACGCCGTATTTCACTAGAGAAATGGCAGTTGACCTTACAAAAGTTTTTCAGATGAGTTTTATTTTGGGGTCTTTGTACGTATGTGCCCATTTTTTGTACTCTGGGCCGCGCGGGATTAGCCGAGCGGTCTTAGGCGCTGCAGTCATGGACTGTGCGGCTGGTCCCGGCGGAGGTTCGAGTCCTCCCTCGGGCAGGGGTGTGTGTGTTTGTCCTTAGGATAATTTAGGTTAAGTAGTGTGTAAGCTTAGGGACTGATGACCTTAGCAGTTAAGTCCCATAAGATTTCACACACATTTGAACATTTGTACTCTGGTTACACCACTACAGATTTCTGCCTCCGAGAAAATAGTCTCTCTGACTCACGTGTTACAACAAGGACAATAGAAAGAATGAGTATATAAGGAAATGATCTCTACCGGCTGTTAGCTTACTGGAGAAACGTTCAGAAATTCTAACTCTGGGGGAGAAGCCAGAAAATGACTGTGCCACTTCGCTCGGTCCATGAAGAGTTGAGGTTGTTGGAGAGAGAAAGAGAGAGAGAGAGAGAGAGATAGAGAGAGAACCTGCAGTGATGAGTGCTACTCCCGCAGTGATTACAGTTGGTCCACGTGTCGCGTAGTATTGTCCAGTCGCCGGACACGTGCGCGGCGAATCACGAGTCGTCAGCTCCGCACCGGTCATTCCCACGCATGCGCAATTCGACGAGCGTGTTCGTTGAGGGGACAAGACCCTTAGCTGATCCTTGACCAGCGGTTTGGCTAGACTGCTATAGTGACGCGCGGGTCTTACGAAATGGAAAAAGATTAACGTAAGTGGACTCATGCCGCTAGTCTGCGATGATGGCTGCACGCAACATCGAAATGGAGTGCAAAGGATCACACTGCACACGCAGTGCCAACTTGCAGCTCGAAACTGTGTGTGTTCAAGCATCATTTATGAACAAACTATTATAAGGGAGGCCTTCACTGTCTGAAGTAATGGTTACAAAAATTTACTAGTTGCATTATAATTATTAGTTTTAGATTCTGTCCAGGTGCAGTTGAATAAAAACTACTGACCTTTTGCTTTACACGACTCGGGTTTAATTTATTGGACCATTTTCGTGCCCTAACACTATGCACATTTTCACTTAAAAGCAGCTGTTTTAACTTATGTATTTTGCCGTAACACTCGTACCGCTATGTAAGGAACACTTCTGCTCTTCGAGCAGTTTTGTTCGTTAATTCTGCTTTATTACTTATATTTATGTTGATGTTATACGCGTGTTCTTGTTGCCATGGTGATGATGTACTTCTGGCTACATCAGTAAGAATTTTTGTCAGTACATCTCACAAACTGCACTCTCACGATTCCACAACATTATAATGTTTGTTCTGCGTAGATTTGCAAACTGTAGAAAGTATTTATGTGATACCTTTAGTCAGAGTTTCTGCGTGGATGTGTTGTGTCTACTTCATTTCTTTGGCTGGGCAAAAGAATAGCTTCACCGGCAAGCAGCAATACACGTAAAAGACCATAACATCGTGTAAGTAATAAAACATACTTGAGCTAGAAAGCGCAAAAAACAGAACTGTTTGAAGCATGGAAGTAAATAGCACAAAATGTAAGTTAGAAATACTGCATTCAAGTGAATATGTGTTTGAAATTCAGGCCATCGGATATGCCTCAGTAAATTTAAGCGACAAAAACGTAAACTGCAATTTGTTCAATTTCACACAGTACATAAAACATAAAATGATTAACATAAT
Organism: Schistocerca nitens; assembly: GCF_023898315.1. NCBI lineage: Eukaryota > Metazoa > Arthropoda > Insecta > Orthoptera > Acrididae > Schistocerca > Schistocerca nitens. Next base: position 694,540,565 of record NC_064614.1, on the reverse strand, counting down.
GTTACTAACAACTGAGAATTAACAAGCGCAGGGCGGGGTAGCCGTGCGGTCCAGGACGCCTTGCCACGGTTCGCGCGGCTGCCACGTCGGAGTTGCGAGTCCTCCTTCGGGCATGGGTGTGTGTTGTCCTTATCGTAAGTTAGTTTGCGTTAGATTAAGTAGTGTGTAAGCCTAGGGAACGATGACCTCAGCAATTTGGTTCCATAAGAACTTTCCACAAATTTCCAGATTAACAAGCCACAACTGCATGTATCGAAACGGATCAGGTGCGTGTTTACAAGGAAATAAACAACTGCTGCAAATGGCTCACGCCTGTCAAATTATACTAGTGTAGTCAGAGAAGGCCCATTTAGCAGAGAATGTGGTTTAAAGATAATTAAAGCGTTAATGAAAGTGACGGAAAGTGCTGTAGTAACAAACCAACTTCCCACAGCTATAAACACTCAGAAGTAGAAACAGCATGATAAACTTTTTTTTCCTCTCTATGAGAAAAGACTTTGAAAGATGACCACAGTAAATGAAATATCGATCGACTGACGCACGAGAAGAAAATTTCTTTCAGCTAATATGTCAATCATCGACGTGGTATTAAGGAAGATCTTCCGGAGCGCAGCACAGAATGCATGTGAAACGAGAGAAAAACCAAGAAGAAGGATCTAGAAGTATCAAAGTTGCCTTACAATAGGAGAATTTTAAAAATTGACTGCGTAAAACACGTACGAAATGAAGAATAGGAAAGAAAAAAAGTCTGCAGGAAATGCCTACCAACAAGAGACAGAGGTTAGTGGAACATCCAAGAATGGTATAGGAAGGAGATGAATATGGCGATAGTTCTTGGATAGACACTGGAATTTGTGAAACAGGTTATGAGGGAAGTAAAATCCACCTGTTACGCAGAAGCGAAGAAATTGAGAGAATACAGGAAGGTATCGAGAACAGGATCAAATCAGACTAAAGACAGGATAGTCTTGTCTGGTTAGCCGCCGGATCGTAAAATCAAGATGATAATATTTAAACGTCTTCGAATAAACCACTGATGCAGTCTCGCGGAAGTGATACGAACTACAGACGATGGGGCTACCTACATAAGGTACATTTAAAAAATAAAAAAATTAACTACACTGCCAGATACGCTGTACGGACGGCATTTTACAAGAGGGAACCCCTGCTGGAAATGCGTGGTACAGGTTCTGACGATTCAAGGCTTGATAACGGCGGCGTGAAAGCTTCTTTGGCTTTTTACTGAAATACTCAACCTAGTAACCATCAGTGTTAAGTGAATGAATGGACTGAGCCTAATAAACAGCACTCCTGCACATTTCCGAAAATAGGCTGCGTGTTGAAAAATGATCAGGTTACTTCCTGCTCAACATATTAGGCGTTCTGCAGGCGCAGTCCCTGCGTCCTCATTACATTGATGATGAATGAGTTGCATAACTAATCAGGATAGCAAACGCAATTAGAAGATTGGACTCCATCTCAAATTTCGAAGGCCCAAAGCGCTGAAAATTATACATTTCTAGACAGAGTCCCCTCCTCGATCTTATTGGAAAATGACCAGTTTACTGCCTCCCACAGTATCCTTGTCGTAGTTAGAGATTTACTGTTCATTCACTCCGTGTAGGCGCGTCGTCTCTAATTTTTTATTTTATTTTTTATGAGCATTGTATAGGCTATTGAAAGAATAAGATGCGTGCAGCAGATGCTGTGTCAGTTTTACCTTTAACGCAATGTACTAGTTGTCTACCGTAAAGTCCAACTTCCCGACTCTCGAAACAGAAGTTGAAACAGCAGGACAAACGTTTCTCTCTCTATGAAACAAGACTTTAAAAGATGACACCTTAAGGTGCATAAAATAGTAGTCTTTTCCTGGCTAGTTCCATTGTTCCCACTTTGTAGTATGGAAAGCCTTGCAGTAGAAGCCCGTAGTAGACTAAAACTTTTAAACGGCCAGCCGTAGAGTTCGAAACCCTCCACTACCCTTCCCATGTTAAAAATACTAATCCGAACTATCCTCCTCTACGCTAGTGTTGCTTGGATATCAGTGTATTACTCCCTCCAAATCCTGGAATACCAAGCACTCTGGCTCCCTTTCCGGATACATTTACCTCCCTCAAAGGTAGATTTCTTACAGTCTTCTCAAACTCTCGCTCCACTTCGCACATAGTAAACACTCCTGTGTATCCTACACTAAAAGCAAATTCTTGTCCAACAACCGCATCGTTTCCTCCCTAATTTCGATACGTCTTACGCTTCCGCGCATATGCCGACGCATCCCAACAACACTAAACTTGCAAAAACATCATATCTTCTTCCACAGAAACAACCCTACCTTAAAAGCGTACCACACACTAGGCCTCCGCCCCCATGCATCTTCTTCCCTTCTCCCCGCATTTCAATCCACCTATCAATTTCCGTGAACGTGCAGAGCTGTTTTTTGAGACCCTTCTCCTTTGAAAACGAGAAAGAACGTCAACGGTGATATTTTTGAATATCATTCGTGAAAATCATCTATTTAATAACTGTAAAATCAAATGTAACTGTTTAATCTTTTTATATGTACTGATCTAAGTATTTTAAAATTATTTGAAAGAAGAGTGGAATGTGTAAACCGCAGGGAGCTCACCCTTCGGCCATACGGGGCGAGGGGAATGAAACAACAATGAAGGACAAAAGTAATAGTACTGTTGACTGGTTGTGGGAAGCACATTCTCACCCCTCTTGCAAACTTGTTCATGAAGGATTTTTGCTTTGCGCACTAAGGAAGACAACTTTAAAACCAACCTGTTTTTTGAAAATACGTTTATAATGTGGATACATGGAGTGGATCCCGTAAACCGGTTTCTCGAATGTTTTAATTTTCTTCATTCTAGCATTAAGTTTACCGACAGCGGTTGAAAGTGATAAGAAACTTCATTTTATTTGGAAGCAGTGATCTACAGAAGGACTGATGGAATCGTGGGATACACAGTTAATCGCAAACCTACCCATGCTGACAGGCACAAGCAAGAGTTGCCATCTGCCGTATTAACGCAGTGGAGCCCTGACGACCTAGAAATTTCTGTCACTGCAAACTTAACATAGAAGAATATTTGGAGCCTACACAGAACGGATATTCTGCTTTCTGAATCAGGTAACTAAGCTGTGCGTTTAAGACTTAGTAAGTTGTAAGCAGCTTATATTATAAATTACATTTCCTTAAGGTTTTACCGATTAACCTCAGCCCGGCATCTGGTTTTTGGTACAACTAGTTTTATGTAGTCATTCCACTTTAATCTGTTCCGATCAGTTACTCCTAAATATTTCGTGGTTCTTACTGTTTAAAATCCACGGAGAAGAAATAAAAACTTTGAGGTTCGCCGATGACATTGTAATTCTGTCAGAGACAGCAAAGGATTTAGAAGAGCAGTTGAACGGAATGGACAGTGTCTTGAAAGGAGGGTATAAGATGAACGTCAACAAAAGCAAAACGAGGATAATGGAATGTAGTCGAATTAAGTCGGGTGATGCTGAGGGAATTACATTAGGAAATGAGACACTTAAAGTAGTAAAGGAGTTTTGCTATTTGGGGAGCAAAATAACTGATGATGGTCGAAGTGGAGAGGATATAAAATGTAGACTGGCAATGGCAAGGAAAGCGTTTCTGAAGAAGAAAAATTTGTTAACATCGAGTATAGATTTAAATGTCAGGAAGCCGTTTATGAAAGTATTTGTATGGAGTGTAGCCATGTATGGAAGTGAAAAGCACTCCGTCTTCAGGCCACACGTGGTCCATCGGGACCATCCGACCGCCGTATCATCCTCAGTGGAGAATGCGGATCGGAGGGACGTGTGGTCAGCACACCGCTCTCCCGGTCGTTATGATGGTTTTCTTTGACCGGAGCCGCTACTATTCGGTCGAGTAGCTCCTCAATTGGCATCACGAGGCTGAGTGCACCCCGAAAAATGGCAACAGCGCATGGCGGCTGGATGGTCACCCATCCAAGTGCCGACCACGCCCGGCAGTGCTGAACTTCGGTGATCTTACGGGAACCGGTGTATCCACTGCGGCAAGGCCGTTGCCCATGGAAGTGAAACGTGGACGATAAATAATTTAGACAAGAAGAGAATAGAAGCTTTCGAAATGTGGTGCTTCAGAAGAATGCTGAAGATTAGATGGGTAGATCACATAACTAATGAGGAGGTATTGAATAGAATTGGGGAGAAGAGGAGAACAACTTGACTAGAAGAAGGGATCGGTTGGTAGGACATATTCTGAGACATCGAGGGATCACCAATTTAGTATTGGAGGGCAGCGTGGAGGGTAAAAATAGTAGAGGGAGACCAAGAGATGAATATACTAAGCAGATTCAGAAGGATGTAGGCTGTAGTAGGTACTGGGAGATGAAGAAGCTTGCACAGGATAGAGTAGCATGGAGAGCAGCATCAAACCAGTCTCAGGACTGAAGACCACAACAACAACAACAACAACTGTTTCCAGTGATTTATCGCAGGTACAGTATTCGAGTAATAGGGGACTTTCCCCCTGTTTCTGCGAAATACTTCAAATGGCTCTGAGCACTATGGGACTCAACATCGGAGGGCATCAGTCCCCTAGAACTTAGAACTACTTAAACCTAACTAACCTACGAACATCACACACATCCATGCCCGAGGCAGGATTCGAACCTGCGACCGTAGTGGTCGCGCGGTTCCAGACTGTAGCGCCTAGAACACCTCGGCCACCACGGCCGGCTTTAAATTCGAGATCCCTCTATAAGCCTTAGGGAGTGAGGCACTGTATCATTCGTGCCCTTTGAATGGTGACCCGTCTATCGACTGTAGTGGTTAATCTCGACAGCCGCTTGGGTCCTGTCCGAGAGCAGGCACCATGTTCACCATTTCCCTGTTCTCCATAGTGGTCGTCATCAACAGAAACGCAGCACTACACTCTACACACTTTCATTACAGACCCATATACTACACAGTCATATATAATCTACACTAAACAGTTGTTCATACTCGACTCGCAGCTGACCGAAATAGCAGTAGCTAAGAACCTTCCTTAGTCTTTTAAGCCACGCGTGACAGTCGAATCTTCAGCCTGGAAAGATACACCTACTCCGCCAGTTCAAAAAGTTTCGAGGCTGAATTAATAAAACATAGAGAAAACTTACGATGATGGTTTCGACCGTCAGCTGTTCCTCATAGTCTCCCTCCACTTGGCTGCATGACACGTTAAGCTGTCAGAAAAGTCCTTCTTTCAAGTTATGCGTCGCATTTACTCCGCCTTTGATCTTGGCAAACCACCAGACATCCATTCTGCAGTTTGTCATTTTGTGGTAGTTTCGTATTGACAATACCAAACCTCACCACCCTTGATGATTTTTTCCAAGAAAAATTTTACGCTTTTTCTTTCGAGTGAAGTCGCGAGACACGTTTTTGCTCAAGAGTCAGGCTGTGCGGGTCAAACTATGCACACACTTTTCTCTTCATCAAAACATTCTAGAGAATATCTAGAATATTTGTTTCAGAGATGTTCAGTTTGTTGCTCCACTGCGATTTGTTACAGAACATTTTCGACACCCTTCGGCCGCACACCCACTACTTAACGCTGCGTGCTCAAACTGACTGGTCCAATGCACCTCTGTTGTTTACAGTTGTTAGTTCAAACTGCCACTATAGTTACCGCGCTGATATCACTTGCACGCCATGAATAAAATCCGTCTCGGAACTCATTGGACGGACGTTGTAAATCTAGTCGTACAATCTGCTGAAAATACGTAAGACTTTGGGATTTCTTTAACACGTTCCACAATCTGACAAGCTGCTCTGAATAAGATCTATGTAAAAATTACGTAAGTATAGGAGAAGGCGGTGTTATGACGCCTAAAAATATCGAAGTCTACCGCTTTATTTGCTTGTCGCTTCTGGCATGTAACTTTAATTGAAGTAAAAAAAAAGTTTTCGTTACGTAGATCAGTTAACCTAAGAATCGGGTCCTGACTTCTTCAACTAGCCCCTGTAAAGACAATGGACAACGACCATGTCGTTTCATGTGAAAACCAATTTGAAATGTATGGAAACGTTTCCATCGCTAATGTTTTGTAGACGTCATACCTTGAAGTTAACACATACATTTTAAATGACAAAATAAAATGTATAGTTGCCTCTGAGCTGTGTCAGTGTTTTGTTGTTTCCATACTGGACATGTTACGGGAATGCATTCCATTTTAAACAAAAGAATTAAATAATAAATAATGGGTTTCGTTCACTTCGGCTATTGAAAATGGAATCCGTATCCAAATCATGGTGCCGGCCGGAGTGGCCGAGCGGTTCTAGGCGCTACAGTCTGGAACCGCGCGACCGCTACGTCGCATGTTCGAATCCTGCCTCGGGCATGGATGTGTGTGATGTCCTTAGGTTAGTTAGGTTTAAGTAGTTCTAAGTTCTAGGGGACTGATGACCTCAGAAGTTAAGTCTCATAGTGCTCAGAGCCATTTGAACCATTTGAACCAAATCATGGTAACTATGGAAGTAATAATATGTTTACGCAAGTGAAGATAACTAAAATGTTTTATTTCGTACGTAATGTGTGCACAGATAGAGCACGATATTTCCAAAGATGAATCGCTGAGACCCCTTAGCGATTCAAACAGTCTATGTAAGCCACATCTGGTTGCCCACTTTCAACAGCTCAGCACAAAGGACAATTGACTCTCGCCTGCCGCGCGGTGTAGCCGCGTGGTCTAGGGCGTCTTGTCACGGTCCGCGCGGCTTCCCCCCGTCGGAGGTTCGAGTCCTCCCTCGGGCATGGATGTGTTTATCGTCCTTAGTGTAAGTTAGTTTATGTTAGGTTAAATAGTGTGTAAGCTAAGGGACCGATGACTTCAGCAGTTTGGTCCCATAAGACTTTACCACAAATTTCCACCATTTTTGACTCTCGTCTATACAGGGAACGCCCTGTTTGCAAACATTTAATTCACCATAAGTTCAGGGTTCAAACACTTTTTGTTATGCTGTTGATTTCCAAATCTTACCAGTGTGAGGGACAAATTTTAGCTATACTGTTTTCATATTTCATTTTGCTCTTTTATCTTCAACATTCAGTTGTCCATACTGCATAATGCTTGTCAAACTTTACCGGAAGCTATTTTTACTGAATATTCACGCACTGATTTCTTATACTTCTATAGGAACATTAGCTGATGGCGAATGCAGCTCAAAACTTCAACATGGTTGCACGCAGAACATCAAAAACTAAGAGTGGAGGAAGGAAGGGTTTGGTGTTGATCTTTCAGTTGCAAAAGATGCAGCAAAAATTCGACCTTCAAATTGTCTAAGGAACCATCGCAGCATCCGTCTGGTTGGGGAATCTCAATCAGCTTGGCCACGTAAACATCTGTTTTCAGCTGTGGACTACGGGACCAGTCTCTTAGCCGCTGACCCTCCTCGCTCGTTTCCAAAACGCAGGGCGCCTCACCTTATTTTACAGAATCTCGTTTACATGTTGCATACTCAGTTTACTGCATATTCACGACATCCACAACCTTCATTTTGATGTGCAAAGTTTCAGCAAAACGTTTCCCACTCCCGATGGAGCAGTGTGTATAATATGATGTATTTGGCGTTCTATGCTACTTGAAATGTCAACTGCTTCCTACAAAATTATTTATCTCCTCCTTCATACCACTGACACAAAACTAATGAGGAGAAATCTGTCGATTATGACGCCCAGGAAATGAGACTGAAACGATCGGAAAATAAAGAATGTACAGTTTTTACCTGTGGTCTTGAACTTTGCTCAAGAGCCAATACTGACATTGTGGGGCGGCACCCAGGGCCGCATATGTACCGATCCTATTATTAAATGGTAACGAAGATAAAGTAGTATGTTGTGAGCCCTCAGGAGGCTCGCTACAGCATCTGGCATCTGGAAGTGCGGGAATCTTTAAATCAAAGGATTATTTAACGATGGATCGGTAGCACTGGACCAAATGATTCATCCTTACATTATTCGCCTCCAAGGTCATCAGACCTGACTGTATGTGATGGGGGTTTATAATACTCTTAGTTTTTATGTGCCTCGGTTACCAACAACAATGAATCTGAGACTTCGCATAACAGCAGCTGTGGAAGCCGTAACTCATGCACGCTGCAGTGTGGGAACAGTTTGAATACCATACTGACATATGCCGTGTATCCCAAGGGGGGCATATTGAACGCCTATGAAAAGGTACGAAAAACATCTTTTTGAGTTTCCCGTTCGTCAAAAAACAAAATTCATTGTGTATGTTTCTTGGTTTCAGAAATATGGACGTGCCGTCCGCAGCTCGTGGTCGTGCGGTAGCGTTCTCGCTTCCCGCGCCCGGGTTCGATTCCCGGCGGGGTCAGGGATTTTCTCTGCCTCGTGATGACTGGGTGTTGTGTGATGTCCTTAGGTTAGTTAGGTTTAAGTAGTTCTAAGTTCTAGGGGACTGATGACCATAGCTGTTAAGTCCCATAGTGCTTAGAGCCATTTTTTTTTTATGGACGTGCCAAATCGGATGATTCTTTCTGATATACGTTGCATTACGTTTTATTGGTGTTTAATATATATTTTCACCCACTTTGCTGAGCCTATTTTATTCTCTCCTCCCCAAATACTCGTTTCATTTTGTTCTTGGGCACACCCCATTTTTAACACGTTGACAAACGCTTCTAGCGGGTTTTAATTTATCAGTGACGTGAACGACGGGGGAGGCTTCAGAAAGCGTAAATTAGTGTTGTATACACAATTTATGTAAATACGTACAGGACTATTCTAAAACATATAACAATATTTACCAAACCAGTATAAAAAATTGTGAAATACTTCCTTTCTAAAACTTGTTCAGATCACTTGAGGACGTGCCTAAATTGACGTGAAATCGGTCGTCGTTTTAATAAAAAAAATTCTACACCTAGAGAGATGTTTTTTGCCTTCCTAAAGAAGATACGTGAAATGCTAAAAATCTAAATGATGACTACGGGGAGAATTACTCCAAAGGTGTAGTTGCATTTCTAATAAATTTGCTTCAACTACTCCATTGTTTTATTAACAGTTTAAATTTCCGCCCAACCTTCTCATAAGCAGAACATTTAGATGCATTTTACCTATTTTCTTAACTTGACGGCAGTAAGCAAAAACATCCATCATTGGACAGCGAAGAGAAGAATAAGGTAGAAAACGGGCGCAGGAAGCGTGATGCAATCGAAGCGTATTCCGTACGACTGCAATGTCCGCCAGTTGAACTTCTCGTCCTCCTCTTCATTCCATCAGCGATCGAACTGCACGCGAAGATCGTGTAACAGTGGCGTGTGGGGTGTTCTCAATAAGGGCTGGATTATACTGCCTACTATAGACTATATTGCTCTAAGTTTACCACGTAGTGGCTGCCGATTCACGTTCCCTGTCGTGACCCCTCAAAGCGACTCGGCTGGGCTTCGCTGCTGAAAAGCTGACCGTTAAAGCGAGCGTATGCATACTTCACTCGGGCCAATCAGGTTGTGAATATGTGTACGTGTGCGTGTGTGTAGATCTTGTAACTGTACTGTACGTGGAAGATATCAAACTGAAAACTTTCCATCCCATTCAGGGCAAAAGCATCCATTATGCTTGTCAAGTGACTTAAGTTTTCCAAGTTAATTACATATTCGTTGGTAAAATAATTTACTTTTTTGAACTACAAATGTTTGCTGGTATTTTCCTTGGTCGTTATCTCTGGGTAACTGAGTCTTGCTTACTGAGCTTGCCACACCAAATCTTTCCTTTCAGACGCATACATTAGAAAAGAATTGCAGTTTTCCTGCACTTTTGCAATATATTGGAAGATTATATTTGCAGTTCATATCTTTCAACTCGTAAGAACATTTAATTTAACAACAATTCTTACAATTTCTTCTTTGTGATATTCTATCTATTTAATTTTTGAATTTTCTGAAGCTTCTTATATCGATGACAACAAAAAGAGTCCATGTTCTTTTATTTGGGCAGTAGAAAAACACTTTTTAGTGGTTTTGATCTATTACAAATAGTCTTATTTACTCACTCCCAGTTGTAACTACTTAGCTGACTGACTGCCTTACGAATGTTTTCAGCCATAAATCGCCACAGCAAGTAGCTATGGTGTTCTTGTGCAACTCTGGCCAGGTTGATGATGTCTCGTTCTAAGATGGTAACACATCACAAGTATAAAAACATAAAATATAGTTTGTATAAAAAATAACGTAATAAACTGAAATTCTTTTCTGGTTTTGTCTTTCTGTTGTGGAAAAGCTAGGCGCTGTTGTAGATCCGTTTCTCACTGGCGCTCCATTGTTATCAGAAGCGTTTTTGACTCAAACAGTCCACTACGTCCCACGCTCCTCAACTGCAGGATTAAGGCGTCTTTCGCTTGGAGCAGTATAGTACAATTAAGGTCTACTTCCTTTCCACTTTCACACTACAGACAGTCCCTTCATCAGAATCAGTGCACATGGTTTCTTGTAGTACTTAACAGTTACCCTTCGTCACACAGAGCGTACTAAGCGTAACTTGGGGCGTAGACTTCCTACTTCTGATTGGTAGCACTCAGCAGCGGTCGGAGACTTCGCGCCATGCCTTTCTTTGCCAACTGTACTGCATACTATTCGCTGGTGTTAGACTGCATTGTCGCTGAGCTGTGCTGTCGCTGAGGAATGTATTGTTGCGCTATTTTCTTCGCGATTGTTTCGAAAATGAGTGGTGAGGCGGTTATCTGACATGTCGATAGAAACAGCACTCTCCGTTTCGATAACACGAAGTATTTAACTAATCATTACCTCCGTATTTCACATTGCTGTTTTGCGGAAACTCGAAAACAGTGGTTTGTGTTGCCTACTAGACGTTGCGTATCGCACACCTTACCTCGCCCCGCACGAAACCCCCGCTCTCCCCGCTCACCGCAAGGGCCTCTCACAGCGTGCCAAATTGCAGTTCGCGAGTGTTACAACAGTGGTAGTGCTGTCACTCTGAGACGCAGGCATATAGCCTCCTATACTACCACTACCTGGCAGTCTTGCCAACTCTCCAAAACGAAATAAGACATAAAAAGGCTGAAATAAGACAAGGTGTATAATTGTGTAGTTTTATTTTTGCAATATTATAGTGTGTAAGGTGTTTAAAGGGCGGAGGTGCGTATATTAAAATGCAGTAAGGTAGGTATTGTTTGAGAAGTACAACTTTCTTCAGAGCAATTGGATCAAATTTTATACACAAACAAGCAAAATTTAATCAGTGTTGCATTTACTGATATCAGGTATGTGCTTTAAAACAACTTCAGGAAATACCTGTTCCACAGGATTTTGCATCATATCTTCAATGCGCCAACGACGTTTCATTTTAATGGCTTCAATAGCGGCAGAGGAAATGCATAGATATTCAAAAACGTAAAACTTCCAGAAAGCACCAAAGAATAAAAATTTAGAGGCATGCCTTGTGCATATCAGAGACATGATGCACTTGTGCTTCGAATGCAGATATAAAAATCTGAGATTTCATTTCTACGATATGCTTTTAAGATATCATCCCCTTTTTAAAACCTCAATATTTTGACGCAAACATGTATTTACATAGTCACCTTAGTGCCAGTTTCTTTGCACAACTTTTTCTCTCGCAATAAATGTTCCTACAGGACGAACTTCATAAAATCTGCATTCTAAATTCATAATATCTGCATTGTAATATTATAGTACTTCTTACATCCAGCAAACTGCTGTGCTGAACAGAAGTTCGCTATTTCTCTTGTTACTTCAGTCACTGACACATTGTTTATTGCAACTGTGAAGCGTATGACTTCTGATTCATCCTGCGTAAATCAAAGTATGTTTTGTTTAGAACAGCTCCCTTTATTATTGTGAAGTTGCGATATTTCGCTATGTCAGCTATGCAGCAGAAACCGTTTCCGGTAAAGCTCTCAACTGTGTATATGTGGTGACGAGCGCAGAACACACACCGACACAGCTATAGCTTGCTTTTTAGTGATTTTTAATACGGTCTTATAATACGTTTTCATACACAATTGAAGAGTGTTGAAGTCTTAGTTCAACGCAAATAATTTTCTTTTAATCAACATGGATTTTAATGCTTTCCGATAGTCACGGAAAAAATTTAGTAAAGAAACCAAATTATTGTGAAAAAAGACATAATTCCGTACCTCAGCTAAATCACTCATCTGCCAGCTAAATAGTTAGCTCAAAAAAGCTGATTTGTCAACACTCTGCCCGGATCCGCAAGAAGTTTTACATTCATTGTCCCACTCGTTTTGTTAGGAATTCATTCAATGTCGCAACCATGTCCAAGTTCGGGGCTTGTCATACTTCACTGTATGGTAGAACGGCGCACAGATAATAGGAATAATCACAGAACACGCCTGTGCAGTGAATAAAAATTATATTCTACCGGAGGCAATAAATATATTTACGTCTCAAGAACGAGTTGGGCTTATTGCGAAATATGAAAACCAAGCACATTTCTGCATCTATAAAGAAACAAATATCCGCTGAACACATACAGTAAGGGCCAAACACTTATATGACTGTGCTGAGCCTTGCCGGAAAAACAGATGATTCATTCATTCACACATCGTATTCCATAAATCCCATATATGTATAAGCTACTAAGAAACAAATCTGTTTATCCTACTCATAAACTTGTCAGCCGTTGTTTTTATTTTCTACTTCACACAAAGTATTTATGCATCTTCACTAGTTCCAGAAAACACTAACAGCGGCATGTTTACTGGAAGAGTTAGAAACCGTTTAATACGAACGTTAATGTTAACTTCTGTTTGATATGCGCTAATAAATTATAGACTTGACTGATAAGGTACTATTCTTTTGAATATTTAGGCAGTTCCTATTTTCTTGATCGATGTCTGTCGACAGGTTTTTGTAGCAGAATATTAAAACTTCATTCTGAAACTTAGACTTTATCTGGAAATTATTTTTTGCTTCCACAGGGTGGCGCACGAGAAACTGGCGCTGAGTACTAAACTGCTCATTGTCGCTCCCCCAATGTCGTCGTTTCGTGTTGACAGTACGGAAGCCGTTGTGACTTGGTTATTTCGTGTGAATTAAATATCTCAGCGAGATGTACCTTCTTCAAGAAAGAATCACAGTATTGGAGGAGTATGTCTCTACTGGTTCATTTAAGGAAAAGCGGGACATTTTTGCAAAGAAGATTCCTGGCGTTTCCATACCAGCAAAGGGCAGTATACAGGATAAGTGGCGTACTAAAGGGTCAGCTGCAAACGCAAAAAGGAATCTAGTTCTGTCTTTTCGTACATCTGCTGTGATCACGGATATTCGAGCATGAATAAGCCAAAGAAGTCGACACGTAAATTGTCGCAACAAGTGAACTTTTCGCGGGTATTGTCAACATATGTCCATATGTATTGTCAACATATGTCCAAGAACCGAAGGAGGAAGATAAGGTAAAACGTGTGAATTACTGTATATGGCTATGTCAAACAAATGAGTGTAGTATGTTGGATCTGCTGCTGAATTTTATGACTGATAAAGCCTGTTCCATCACAGGACATGTGAACTCCCAGAACAGCAGATACAGGTCAACAAACAAGCCCTATACTATGAGGAACCCCTTCACGGTGAAAAAAAGGGAAACGTGGGGTACCGTGTCAGCAAGTCAAACTGATGGCGCAATATTTTTTGAAAAAAAAAAAAAAAAAAAAACAGTACGCACTGCTGCGTGTATGGGAATCTTAGTGGAATTTTACTCACAGTTGATCCCCCGTGAACGTACGTGTAGTGGATGGGGCGACCTGTCACACTTCACACGAGTCAATCTCTTGAATTCATGAAAGATACACAGAAGAAAGGACTGTCAGCAAAGGATTGTGGCCGCTCATTCGCGGTACCTAACCATTTGTCACTTTTATCTGTGGGACAATCTAAAGGAAAAGTGTATGCAAATAACCCAGTTACGTTAGGAGACCTGAAGAACAAAATTAGTACAGTAATGAAATTTTGAGAACTGATGAGGCAGAGTTGCGGAAAGTGTATATTAACATGTTAGGACCCTCGCAAAAGTGCAATGAAGAAAAAGGAGGTCATTTTCAGCACCTAATGTAATGTAAAAGACAAGACCAATCCGATAAATATAGACCTCTGCATTAGGTTATTTGTTATTTCTTTACTATCTAATTCTTACAAGTTTATCTGTTTGCTGTTGTATCTGCTCGTGGTGGGCATCATTTCTTACTTAATTGGCTAACAGACTGTACTGGGAGCCGGTGTTTCGTGCGCCAATCTGTACTATCGTGGCTGTGAATTTCACTGTTGGTCCTAGAGTCTGCCTCATTATTAAACACAAATTTATTGACATGTGAGCCTAATAACCCCGTTGTCTCTGATGAGGCTTCTGCAAGATATTCTGTAATCGATTTTACACAATATTTCTACTGCACATTTCTGTAGAATAAATGTATTTTTGACCGTATCTCCGTTGCCCCACATTACGCTATCTGTACATATCGACTGAAAACGTGTAATGTACGCTAGCAATACCGTGTGACAATGAATGTCTAAATTTAACCACGTGGCGTGCCGCCTCAATGTATTATCCATCTGGATTTATGAACAAACCAATCCGTGTTTTACGTGAGTGATTTTTCCGGAAACCAGGCTGACTCTTTCAGGGACCCGTCTGTTCTTTGAGAGAGACGTCTGTTCCTTGAGGACCGTCACAAGGTTTGTGGTTAGAATATCGTCCAGTGCGCGACAACAGTCTGTCGTCAGCGATATTGATTTGTTCTTTTGTGCATCCAATCTTTACTTTTTTCGTAAACTGATCACTGCGGCACGTCGCTCACACAGTTTTGTTGCTGGATCAATATATCGGGCGTATGGTCCTTTTAAAGCCATCAGCGAGCTTAATCGTCATAGGAACTGGTAAGCGAAATTTAGAATCTCTCTAGGGAATAGCCGGCCGCGGTGGTCTCGCGGTTCTAGGCGCTCAGTCCGGAGCCGCGCGACTGCTACGTTCGCAGGTTCGAATCCTGCCTCGGGCATGGATGTGTGTGATGTCCTTAGGTTAGTTAGGTTTAAGTAGTTCTAAGTTCTAGGGGACTGATGACCATAGATGTTAAGTCCCATAGTGCTCAGAGCCATCTAGGGAATACAGTAACAACATGTGTTTGAAACTACAGTAGGGATACTCCGCTATTACTGACATAAATAACTATCGATGCTTTTGTTTCTAGACAAATGGCATCGGTATCAATAACAGCCATTCGATAATATCGTAGTATCGTACAAATATAAGAGTAGTCGTATCGGAAATATCGAATGGCGTTGGGTAAAACAATAACCTCTTGCTAGTAATTCAATGAGAATAAAAATTTATGCAATATTTACATAGCACGCAGTAAACACAAGTACAGTAGTAAAAACTACATTGCATTGTATACAGTTTATTATAAATATACTAGATTTCATCAGCGTATACCAGTAATATTAAATATGCTCGTACTACGCCAGAAAAGTTGTCTAGTAATAATGTAACACTCGAGTTGGGGCACGAAAATATACAACAGACCTGTATTTTGCCTTGTATTCAAAATCAGTGCTTATGTCTTATTAAAGCATATTATAAATAAATGCTTTTGTCTGTAATGATTCACTGAAACAATGCAACGTAGCGGTAGCATAAAGTTGACGCTAAGGGCTATATTTTTCATGCGTTTGCAATATTTATCCTTTGATCTTTACGTTTGTATCTGATTTTATATTCAAGTTGGTTTATGAAAACGTAGCATAATTTCCATGGTTCATCTTGTGTTCTAAATTAGCTCTTTTGCGTTCAAGCAAGCTTATTGATACGTACCCTATCAATACAATGTTAAAAGACATTTTGTTGCAAACAGTCTTAACTTACATTTTCTTCAGACTCAATATTTTACTTTGCCGATTCAGCCCAACGCGAGTCGGAGCTTCAATTCCATTCTCAAAGACTATCTGACTTTTTTTTGCCGTTACATCTGCTTCAATTTTTAGTTTCAGTTAACCACGAAGAAGTATTATTTAAAGTGTAGATGGAAATGTGGAAATTTTTCACCGATGCAGAAGATTAATATTTCGTGCGCAAATGAAGCCGATAAATTGAAGCAGACGTCACGCCAAAAAACGTTATTGTAGCCTTGTAACTTCGAAACACGTCGAATTAAACCAAAAGAATAAAATATTGCAAGTGAAGAAATCGTATTATTAACAAAAATATTCCTAACATAGTTAGCGCTTTGCTATGTGACAGTATTGATACTTCTGCTCCGATATTATATAGGTTTTCACACCATTTTGTACTTCCGTTCCGATATTATACAGGTTTTTACACCATTTTGTGTGTTGGTATCGATACCAAATATCACAACTAAACTGGTGTTGGAACTCTATAGAGCCTGATAGAGGGAATAGTGTTTCGTTAAAGGTCGCTCCCTCTCCATTTGCGTGCACGTGCGGACCGGGGAAAAGTAATCATGAAAAGATAGGCTTATTAATCGCTCGTCTTAGACAAAATACGAAGAAAGCAATGGAAGAGAAAGTTGCTGAATAATCTCTGTCGTTGAGAGTACGTGCGTCTAACCACAAAATATGTAAAGTTTCTGGTGAAGAAGAGGCGATTTATCCACACAGCACATGTTACGGACACCGTGTTGGCTGCCTGCATCGCTCTACCTATTTTTACGGGATAAAATTTAATCGCTAGCGGTTTTGAATTAAAAACAATGATTTTTAGGATTATCTGTGTACGGTTGGGCAGTATTTTCAAAGTAATGGAAATAATACCTCATTGACATAAAATTGTGTGTAATTCCGAATGTTTGAAGAATAAACTTTATTTTATTAAACCAAATTCCAAGTATTACGCATTGGTACAAGAGTTTTACTTACAGGTGTCCGCCCCCGGTAACTGAATGGTCAGCGTGACAGAATGTCAATCCTAAGGGCCCGGGTTCGATTCCCGGCTGGGTCAGAGCCTTTCTCCTCTCAGGCACTGGGTGTTGTGCTGTCCTAATCATCATCATTTCATCCCCATATACGCGCAAGTCGCCGAAGTGGCGTCAACTCGAAAGACGCACCCGGTGAATGGTCTACCGGACGGGAGGCCCTAGTCACACGACATTTACATTTTTTGTTTACAGGTTCCTTTACACTATGTTATGATGTGCAGTAGTTGTCGAGCGAGATGCTTTCTTATATACTTTTAACAAATCTTTGGAATAAAATCGATACACTCTCACCAAACGGTCTCTCGCGATGTTTTATTGTTTGGTACAGAACTACGAAGAGTGTCGAGAAATCCTGTTGTGTCTCATATTCTAATCCTTATCAGTGAATAATGCGACACATTTTCCTCTTAAGTGTGAGCTGAAATAAGAAATCAATTCTGAGACATTATGCACAAGTGAGCTGCTGCAACGGCGGGCAAATGACAGATCTGCGTGCCGGACGCTAAAAATATTGAGCAGCGGCTTATCTTTCCATTTACTTAAACAAGGGTAAGATCACTCTGGTCACTAATACGTCCTAAGTAGGAACTTGTGCAGAAATTTTATTTCAGTTTTACGTTAGAGAGTCTTATCGTTAGTAAACAATACGTTTTTCTTGCTATATGAATGGAGCTAATAAGAGTCGACTATGATGGGTAGTTAGTGTCATGAGTATTGTTGATTATTTCCTAATATAGCAGTTCAATCAAGAATTATGGCTTCTGTTAGGCTTAAATTAGTGAAACACAGTTTTAATGGACGTTACCTTCACATATCATGCGTGTTATAATCTATTACAATGTAAGAGTACGTATTGGCCTACATTTAATTAATGCTATCGCTCGCGTAGCCTTAGACCGCCATTAAGTACAGCCAGTTACTTTCTTACGAAATTTTTTCTGGGTGCACTGCCGCATCACCTTATAAAATACTTAAAATACTACAACCGCCGGCTGGAGTGGCCGAGCGGTTCTAGGCGCTGCAGTCTGGAACCGCGCGACCGCTACGGTCGCAGGTTCGAATCCTGCCTCGGGCATGGATGTGTGTGATGTCCTTAGGTTAGTTGGGTTTAAGTAGTTCTAAATTCTAGGGGACTGATGACCTCAGAAGTTAAGTACCATAGTGCTCAGAGCCATTTGAAACATTTGAACTACAATAACAGATGTTTCGGCCGTGTTGCACCCGCCTTCCTCGGGGAACAGACTGATTAGGTTGGGAGTGAATTCTTCAATACATCTACTGCCTCCGTTAGAAATACAATATGTTGATGCAGCCCCTCCCCAGATAATTATTTTGGATCCAGAAGGATCTGAATGAGATTGACAACGGCTTAGTTATTTCTACCAGCTAGGTGCTTGTAATTACTCACTCGTCGCCGTCAGCATCGGCGGCTCGCGCCTCGCCAGCCATCGCCGATGGCGGAGCACCGTCGCCGTTGCCTCGCGTCGCCCACTGACAGCCGTCCGGTCCGCCACTGCCGCCTGTTAAAAGGAGTTTCGCGCAGACGCTGCTGCGGTGCTGCCAACTTCCGCTCGCCAAATTCAGACCTCACGCTGCAAGACGGGGTAGTTTCCCGTTGCCGAAATCGTGGAATACCGCTGCGGCCAGTTTTTCCTGACGTGACAAAAGTCATCCGGTAACACCTAAAATCGTATCGAGCCTCCATTTGCTCGACGTAGTGTAGCCGATCGACGTGGCATGGACTGAACAAGTCGTTGAAAGTCCCGTGCATAAATATTGAGCCATGCTGCCTCTACAGCCGTCCATAGTTACGTAAGTGTTACATGTACCGGATTTTGTGCGAAAGCTGACCTCTATTATGTCCCATAAATGTTCGATGGGATTCATGTCCCTCGAATTGTTCAGAATGTTCTTCAAACCAACCGCGAACAACTGCGGCTAGATGACAAGGCGTCCTGTCATCCATAAAAATTCCATCGTTGAATGTCTACAAATGGTCTCCAAATAGCCATTTCCAATCAATGATCGCTTCTGTTGGACTGGAGGACCCAGTCCATTCCACATAAACGCAGATCGCACCATTTTGGAGCCACCCGCAACTTGCACAGTGCCTTGTTGATAACTTGAGTGCATGGCTTCGTAGGGTATGCGCCACACTTGAAATCTATCATCAGCTTTTACCAACCGAAATCGGGACTCATCTGACCAGTTCACAGTTTTCCAGTCGTCTCGGTCCAAATTTAATATTTTCGGTACACTCTTGACTCGCAAGGGGAGACGACAACGTTTGGAACGCGGATTTACTGAAAACTTCGTACACTCGTAGTACTCCACGAGGACAACAAAATGTGTGAGCAGTAGCGCGCACTTCTCAAGAGCTATTGAGAAAATTGCAAGATAATTTCCGTCGTCAAATATGTACCTGTGCATGGCCATTTTTACCATGACGCCGCGGCAACCGAGTGGTAACTTTCAAGCGACGTAATCGCTGGATCGCTGGATAGAGTCCAGTTCGTCAGTTTTTTTTTATTTCTAACACAGTAATTTCCTGTACTATTTATATTACAACTGATATAATGGGAAAAATACGTGTAATCGGATGAACTTTTATTAAATTTACAATGTTATTTGGCAGTCTACAAATTTTTATTATCACCAATAATATAATATTCATAACTATCGACTAATAAACGACTAAACGCATAAAGTGATACTGAAACTGTATGCTTGTCCGTGATTTGAGAAATCCCTTATACCTGGAAGAAGCCCGTAACGACGTGTTACCTCCAAGTTTTGACCGGCATAGACGGCTTTCGAAAGATGTACAATTAATCGTCGCTTTCGACATTACGAGTACAAGTATTTTTCGTAAAAACATGGAAAACATAAAGTTAAACGGCACCAACTGCATTGAATAAATGCTATGTTTCCGCATAGGCAAGGTCTTTTGAGGTTTTCCGTGGATAAACAAACCTCGTTAACATTTTCAAAAACCTCTCTTTCAGACGATAATTTGGAAGCAAACCATGCATAACGCAGCATTTCCTTAAATATCGGCGCTGATAATTGGTCATGCAGTATCGACTGTATTTTAACAGCGTCTTCACGAGAAGCAATTTCTCGTTGCCTTTTGATTAAATGCGAACAATTTTGAAGACACGGACAAGCATACATTTTCAGTATCACTTTATGCGTTTGGTCGTTTACTAGTCGATAGTTATGAATATTATATTATTCGTGATACTAAAAATTTGTAGACTGCCAAATAACATTGTAAATTTAATAAAAGTTCATCCGATTACACATATTTTCCCCATTATATCAATTGTAATATAAATAGTAAAGAAAATGACTGTGATGAAAATAAAAGAAAAAAAACTGGCGAACGTGACTCGATCCAGCGATTACGTGGGTTGAACGCTAACCACTCGGCTGCAGCCGCTTCGTGGTAAAAATGGCCACGCACAGGTATATATTTGACGACCGAAATTATCTTGCTATTTTCTCAATAACGCTTGAGAAGTACGCGCTACTGCTTACACATTTTGTTGTCCTCATGGAGTGCTAAGAGTGTACGAAGTTTGCAGTAAATCCGCGTTCCAAACGACGTGGTCTCCCCTGGTCAGTTCAAAAATGGTTCAAATGGCTCTGAGCACTATGGGACTTAACATCTGTGGTCATCAGTCCCCTAGAACTTAGAACTGCTCAAACCTAACTAACCTAAGGACATCACACACATCCATGCCCGAGGCAGGATTCGAACCTGCGACCGTAGCAGTCCCCTGGTCAGTGGATCTCGGAATATTGAATGCCGTAGCTCCAACTACCATTCCGCGTTCAAGGTCTGTCAATTCCCGTTGTGTGGCCATAATCACATCAGAACTTTTTCACATCAATCACCTGAGTACAAATGACAGTTCTGGCAGTGAACTAGCCTTTTGTACCTTAAATACACGATACTACCGCCGCCTGTATATGTGCATATCACTATCCAGTGACTTCTGTCACGTCAGTGGATTTTTCTTTTTCTACTGCATTTTTTTCCAATCACACGTGCTTTGTCCGTATGAGAAACGATGGCCATAGAGGACGTGCAGACAGGTTGTGTTTGTCAATACCTACTTCCACGTCAACCTCTGGTCCACGAGCCTCCGTACTTCGGTTGCAGCAGTCATTTCAGACCCCTTTCCCTGTACCATTTACGAATGGTGCATGGTTACTTCGCGGGACGTATTCGGGAAGAAGTGTTATGTTGCCTCACTCTTCTTCAAATATATGTTCTAGGACCTTCAGCAATAAATTTCTGTGTAACGTACAGCGCCTATTATTGTAGCGTCTGCTACTGGACTTTGTCGAGAATCATCGTAACGCTGTCGCGCATACTACACGATCCGGTGACGGAATATGCCGCTCTTCGCTGGATTGTCTCTCTCTCTCTCTCCACCTCCCTCCCTCCCTCTCTCCCTTCCTCCCTCCCTCTCTCCCTTCCTCCCTCCCTCCCTCCGTGCCTCTCTCTCTCTCTCTTCTAATAATGGTCCATAGACTGACGAGCAATAGTCAAGAATCAGCCTTACAAGTATTATGTAAGCCTTTTCTTTCGCGGATGAATTACGTTTGCTTAAAATTCTCCCGATGAATATGAGCCTGCATATGGGCACAGAGTTTTCACATCCTTCCAGTCGTGCCAAGTTCGTAATTTTCGAGTTATTATATGGGGGACCAGTTATGCATAAAAATCATACTTGAATTAGCTAAGGTATAGTATGCTGGAACTGTCTATAATAGTGAATGTGCGATCACGGAGAGTGTCATTCATCATTCAAAACAGCCAAAAGTCGACAGGATTCCGGTCAGGTAAGTAGGGAGCGTGGGAAATCACTTCAAAGCTGCAGCATCACGTTCGATTGAAGCGCCAGTCCCTCGGGCATGGGTGTGTGTGTTTGTCCTTAGGGCAATTTAGGTTAAGTAGCGTGTAAGGTTAGGGACTGATGACCTTAGCAGTTAAGTCCCATAAGATTTCGCACACATTTGAACATTTTTTGAAGCGCCGGTGCGTTGTATTGATGAGAGAGTACACGTACAGCCTTTTGCGGTTTTTCACGCAATGCTGATAAAGTCCCATTCGTTTCACCATCACTTGTCAGCATAGCCTGGCAATTTGCCACGCGTGTTGGCTTGTGGTATTCCGTCGTCATTCCTGGCACCCTCATGGAAGACACATTTCGCTTTTTCAGGTCTATGTGCACGGAACCCACGAAATTCCAATTTCGGAGGCGATGTGTTCAACACTCATTCAGTGATTCTCCTAAACAACTTTCTCCACTCGCTCGATCATGTTGTCAGACCGGCTGGTGCGAGACAGGGAATGTTGTCTGTTGCCGATCGATATTCTGCCTTTGTTTGAACTGTCGCACCATGAACGCACATTAGACACATCCATGAAATCATAACCACATATCTCAATCAACTGGCGATGAATTTCTACTGGTGGCACACCATGAAAATGGAGAAAACGAAGGATCACACACCGTCCTTGCAATGGAAACGTTGCCATTTTAGGTATCAAAAGCGGCCCTCATTCTCGCCGCTGCCACCAGACTTCTGTTTGACCTACAGTACTGCCATCTCTGTTACACATTCATAACGGATGCCCACATATTTGCAAACAAACTGCATGTTTCTATCTGTTTCCAATCCTGAGGGAAAAAAATCGGAAGTGTTATAACTTGAATGCACCTGGTATATCTGGGCTACTGTTGTTTGGCGGTTGATTCTGATGAGAATGGTCCTATCACCGAGCTATTCACAGTAATTGCTTCTCTCTCCTACATCCTATTCATAACGAATGCTACAACCGGTATAATGTTTTCTGCTGCTGTTGATATTACTCTATATTCATTGTAGCAGAACTCCTTACTTTATTTCCGTTTTACTTCACTGACCGTCATTATGACAGGCTTGAGCCCTTGCATTTCCCTTTCAGATTTTCTACCTTCCCTACCACACTGAAACTTCTGACAGTCCACGATCCGACTCGTAGAATATTGCCCTCTAGTTGGTTATTCAATTTTTTTTTTTTTTTTTTCATATTCACTTCCCACTTGACAGTCTCCTCCGTAGGATCCGGATGATGGAATAGCTGTGGGTCAGCTGAATGTGCTGTAACTGTTCTTTGCTCGTTTCCGACGTGGTTTTCACATCTTCGGAAACACCATTTTCGACTATGTTACGAGGATCTGAAAATGGGCCTCGGCCCGAAACTAGTCATCGAGTGAATAAAAAAGTAAAATTTGCGACTTTGGACTGGTTTTTCGTTGTACAGATTCGAATGAGGTACTAATCTGGAATCTTTTGTCAATGGAGAGATCACTATGGGATTGCAACATAGTGGCGAGTGAAGGAAGTGCATCAGGCCTGCTCTCATCGTAACTTTGCAGCTAATGCGCAAACCTCTTCCAATTTCTGTATGTCGCTACCTTTACCGGCCACGTACGGTTTTCGAAAGTCTTCATACAGCGCCTGTTCCTTCAGGACATGCATGTCTGAAGCAACATGCATTGTAAAATAAAAATAAGTGTTACAAGCCTCGATGGGCAGGCGAGGCGAAAGTAACAATGGCCATTATTCCTTATCGTCTCATTCTATGTTACGGGACTCGTGTTTGTCCGAGCATTATGGCCCATAGACAACGTGGCATGTAGATGTTTGGATTTGTACAGGGGATTGTGCACGGATAGCCGAATTGGTTAACATGTATGTTCGCAATAAGCGAGTGTCGGTCCGGCACAAATTTTCATGTGTCGCAGACAGCTGACGTCAACATAGGAGTCGCAGAATGTGAATCTGTTACGTAAGGAATAGTTTTTTGTAAAAGTGTAAGTAAGTAGTTCGAAGGGGCAAATGTCTGTTCAAAAATACCTATACCGAATCATTCAAAATGAAATTAAAATTTTAAGAGCTAATACTCTCGTTCGTAGTCAAAAAATATCAGCGCTCGTAACTTGGTGGTGGTGTGGACTCATCACTTCATTATGGAATGCTCGAATAAGTGAGTAAAGATTTGATAAATCTGGGGCGTGAAGGGGATCTTTCACTTTTTACTAAGTAACGATTTTGAGCTAAATTTATATATGATATTTTACGAGCGCCAGCAACCCCATTCCGTAACTAACTCTTTTATCTAACAGTATTGCACATTTTCACCTTTTTTTAAAATAGAGTAAGTTTATGTGTTTTCTTTCCTGCATTGGGTAACTGTCACTGGATATACTTTCATTAAACGAATATACATTGATGGATACATTAATTGTGTTTTCAATTTTCGGAATATTATCAACTGCTATAGCAAATTTTAAATTTTCGAGTTTTTCATCAATTTCAAGACCAATGGCTTGGTATTTGCATACCCTTTGCGGATCTTTCTTTGCTGGATATAATGCAGATTTTATTGACCACTGGAAGCATTTTCGATCATTATTTTTCACATTAATGCAAGCTTTCTTGGCACTTATTTTTTTCTGGTAAATCAATATACGACGATCCTCTGATTGTAACATATCGATTAATTCCTACTTGTAGACCAAAAATTCTGTTCAGTGTCCATCATGATCCTCGAGTTTGAAAATAAGTCATTTTTGCTAGAATATCTTGCATTCCATGCTTGAATTGTTTAATTAAATCCTTCTCTGTAATGATTGCGTAGTATGCTGTTTGAAATCTAAATTCCATCATTTTTCGATTTGTTTGCATCTGGCATTCGCAGAAGAGGATGAAATTAATCGTCACTTCCCTGCGAATCTTTAGTTGATCCTTCACGGTTTCACTGATTTTTGGCTTTGACGCATTCAAGAAGAATTTTGGGTCAAGCAAGTTTAGATTGTACTCAAAATTTATTGCTGCAATCTCTCTGCAAATGCTTTATTGGCTAGATATTGGTTAACTGTTGCTCTATCTCTTTGTCTCTCGAACACATTGGTAGAAAATGGAAACACTTCTTTCAGTGGTTTATCCATGACACTTTTGAAAATATCATCAGTACTTTCAATTCTAGAGAAAGGCAGTTTTCCCCAAAGTCTTCTGTTAGTTCTTCTTTTTAGATCAGTAGCAAAGACTGACCTGGCTACTTATTTACTAAGGATAAATTTCGATACTTGTTCGAATGTAGATGCATTCTAAAATTACACTTATTTACTTCAGTTCCACATACACACATCACTGTACTTTTTCTTTCTTCAAGTACACAAGATATACATGTGCCTGCATGTCCGTCCTCTTGATACCTGTTGTACTTTTTGTTGTTCCATTAGTTTTCATGGATGATATTAGTTCTTTGTTGATAAGATACCTATTTCTACAGTACCTTATTGCACATTCTTTGCATATTTTAGGATGTCTATCTCTTTTTAATCATTTGCAAATAATATTCGCTGAGTGGTTTCTCCTCTCCACATTACACACATTTCTTTATAGTGTCTTCCATCTATAAAGGATAAATTTTTATTTGTCTTTTGTAGAAGTCTAAGTACGTAGTTCGAAGGGGAAAATGTCTGTTCAAAAATACCTAAACCGAATACATTCAAAATGAAATTAAAATTTTAAGAGGTAATACTCTAGTTTGTAGTAACTTGATGGTGGCGTGGAGTCATCTCTTCAATATGGAACGCTCGAATAAGTGAGTAACAATTTGATAAATCTGGTGTGCGACGGGAAACTTTAATTTTTTACTACGGAACGATTTTGAGCTAAATTTGTATATACATTTTAGGTGCGCGAGCCACCCCATTCCTTAACTACTAGTAAAGTAACTCACAACTGTTTAGATCATGGTTCAAATGGCTCTGAGCACTATGGGACTTAACTTCTGCGGTCATCAGTCCCCTAGAACTTAGAACTACTTAAACCTAATTAACCTAAGGACATCACACAGCCGGCCGTGGTGGCCAAGCGGTTAATGGCGCTACTGTCTGGAACCGCGCGACCGCTACGGTCGCAGGTTCGAATCCTGCCTCGGGCATGGATGTGTGTGATGTCCTTAGGTTAGTTAGGTTTAAGTAGTTCTAAGTTCTATGGGACTGATGACCTTAGAAGTTAAGTCCCATAGTGCTCAGAGCCATTTTTTTTTGACATCACACACATCCATGCCCGAGGCAGGATTCGAACCTCCGATCGTAGCGGTCGCGCGGTTCCAGTCTGTAGCGCCTAGAACCGCTCGGCCACTCCAGCCGGCGTTTAGATCATGTTTGACAATATAAATAAACGAAGGTCCCTGCGCCCTTAGGGGTACAAGAGATGCACACGTTGGACGACTGAATATTATTCGCGCAAACAAAGTTGACACTCGGCACGGTGGCTGATGAGAACGACTGTAAATGAGAAATGCCTTTACGGCCGAGCGACCGAGTGTCCACATTGTTTGCGCGTTTAGTAGATGTTTCTGAATTCAACAAATTTACAACTGAAGGCTACTTCAGCACCAGGCGAAGTGATAAGTTTTGGTGTGGCATATGGTCTGATATGACAACAGAGCAACAACATAAATGAAGACAATGAAAGCGAAATGCGGCTTAACTCACGCACGGGGTTTTCACATTCAGAGCTCACAAAGTGGACTTCAGGGATGGCATCCTTACCCGAATATTTGTCAAAAAATTGAAGAATTCTGTTTATATTGAAACTTCCCCTTTGAACAATTTTTACATACGACTGTGCTTAACCTGACACACAATATTTTTTTAGCGCAACGAAATCTGACTTTCCACACACAATATTTTGTTAACGCAACGCAATCTGACTTTCAAAATTCTCTACAAGAGAATGGCCCTGACTAACATTAACCTGTACTTTTCAGAAATCACTTACCTCACAAAAATCTTGGTTACTCCCACTACTGCAATACAGCAAGCGCCACTACTGCCAGCTAAATAAAAGATTCAAACTATGGAAGGCACTAACTACTGATAGGGATAGTTAGCAAATGAAAGATATTAATAGAGAACAAACAATGTATTTACCTTGATATCATGACAAATTACAAAACTCCGCCATCTCTCTCCCCACATCCACCACTGCTGGCGGCTCACCTCCAACTGCCCAGCGCTACGCGCTGTTCACAGCCAGCTGCCTAACACTACAATGGTTGAGTATTACAACAATGCAAAGCAGCCACAGACTGCACACGGCACAGCCGGTGATTTTCATACTGAGGTGGCGTTATCAATAAAAAAACCTAAACAGCCTACTTACATAGCCCCCATGCTCCCCACAAAAAATTTTACAAATTTTGTTGGGCACTGGCCAATACATATTTGTTAAAATTTTTCATAATCGTAATTACAATAACAAAGAAATCAAATGCACACACTTATTGATACAATGTTGGTCAAAAGCTAAAATTTTCTCACAGTCCATAAAGATAGTCCTAATCGTTCATCACAGTGAAATATCAGTGTTTTTCTCAAAATCTGAGCAGTAAAAGAAAATGCACACGGAAGTAGTGGATTTCCATGCAGTCTTGAAGAAGTAGTGTTGTCCTTCCAACAGAAAGACAGTGTTGACTCTTGACATGCAGACAGGTAATGGGCCACAACAGAGCAAACCCACAACAGAGTCAGTCGAAGTTTTGAAGAGTATTGGTGGGCAGGTCATCACAGAGCAGACCCATTGTAGTCCTGGTAGAGATTACGGTATTGGTGGGCCACCAGAGGTGCAGACCCACTGCAGTCCTTGTAGAGATAATGGTAGAGGAGCAGACCCACTGCAGTCCTTGTAGAGATATAATGGTACTGGTGGGCCACCAGAGGTGCAGACCCACTGTAGTCCTTGTAGAGATGGCTAGCAGCCATCTGTTATGACTGTGCAGGTACACAATCACCATTGAAGAGTCTTGCGGATAATATAGCAAGTCCATAACCACCACTTGTGCACTCACAAAGTTTTTGGAATTGTCCTTAGAACCAGCAATGCTGTTATCCAGTCCCTTGCTGAATTATTAACACACGTGCAAACACTAACAGTCCCTACTTGTCACATATTGTCCATATATTATGACCAACAAAAACGTGTGCAGTGAAATGTAACTTACAAGTTACTTAATTTGATGACCTGGTGTCAATTACAATTTTATAACATAAGAATACAATAACAACAGTATAAAATACATCATTAAAAACATAATAATACAGATAACATTTGTAGGAATAGGGGCTTTACAAAAGAATAGAAATAAACAAATACATCAGTGTTACAAAAATAATGACATAAGTACATACATAAAGATCAGAATAACTTTTGGAATATCAACTTCCACATGAGCATTAAAACAAAACAGAACAAATACTGTTTAAACATGTTTACAAAGTAAATAACATGGTATTAGAAAAATTCTACAACATAGGTCTTATCAGATAAACAACTAAAGACAGGAAGTACACAAATACACAAGGGAACACAAACACATAGTGGGATAACACAAGGAAAGGACAGGGTTTCTTTTACTGCAGTATCTTGCGAACAAAACTTTTTTTGTTCTTGGAGATCTCCCTTCGTTCCTCATTATTTCCAAAAGTCCTATCTGTACCTCTTTTCTGTATTCCAACCATAATTCTTTCAAAATAAATATGGCTCATTGTACAATACTCATTTTGGCCCTATCTGTTTCTTGCGGCTTCTCAATGCATTTCTTCCAATTCATCATAGTTAGTTTCTTATATAGTCTACCCCCTCTTAAGCTAACTTAAATCTACTGATCTCAGATGCTAAACTAATGGATGAGGCAATGTAGCATCACATAAAACAATTAATATAAACAGCAATAAAAAAACGCAGATTTGCGAAGCAAGCTGCATTAAGAAATTAGCAAAGCAATTGTAATATTACAACTAATCTAAGGCAATGTGCAGCAAATAATAAAAATAAATCATTAGTAAAACTGGCTTAACAGAATAATACAAAGTCAAATTCAATAACACTATGCCTGGCAAACAGCAGCAACTTATACCTAAACATGACATAGCTCAAGCAGAAAAAATAGTACACTAAAGATAACAATGCAGATAAGGGAAATGTATAATCACATCTTAATGTCTAAGTAATTAAAGTGGTGCACCACAACAACTTATTGTAAAAAAAAATATTACCATGTACTTGAAAAGAAAATTGTGTGTGCAGTTACTGTTACTAGTCCCTTCTTATTGTTCTTTCCTTTCCAAGTGCTCCTTTTTTTTTTTAAGAATGTGGATTACAAAATTATTATTTAATAGATCTGTAGACAGAAAATATTTAAATTAGTACATCTATAAAATTTTATTTTAACCAGTGCTGCAGTGCAGCTAGAAACTAGATATTAAACAAAATGGGCAAAGCAAGGCGTGAAACGTCATTCACTAGCCATATGGCATTTCTCTCAATTAGGACGACAATAGCCGTGAAATGTTTCTCATCGTTTTCAAGTTCGACCGTGTCGTTTTTGCGATGCTTTCTACAAAGGAACGTCAATAGCGATTATAATGGCTTCCCCTAATGGCTTTTTCTTCTACCTGTGCCGCTGGAAGGCTGATGGCTTTTTTTTTGTTCGGGCGGCTGTCGCCCAGGTGGGTGCCCGCGACGCATTACGTGCAGGTGGTCACTTAACTTTCGTACGGAAATATTAACGACAGCAGTTTGCGCTAAAATGGCAGTGTTACATAAAAATATTTCACAGGTCAAGAATTTGGATTACAAATCTGTAAAAACAAAATCCTATGAATATAACAGTGTCCAAAAAATTTTCGTCGGCATTGTGATACATTCACGCATTTACACACATTTCATAATTCTAAAAGTACGATTCTCGGTTTCCAACATACGTCTTCACAAGGCAGAGTTCCTAACCGCTACTCATTACTCCTTACCTTATTACACATATACAAATTCGTCGACGCTTCTTCAATACTTCATCATTAGATACATAGCATAATCAAATTCTTCATATAACATTAGCTTATTAATCATAGACATACCTCAACAACATAATACACATCGTTGTCGTAAATATAACATCATAACACCTCAGTCAACTCTCAAAAACGTCTTTCTGCAATAATTTCAAATCCTAAAAAAAATTCTCTGCTCATTTCAATAGTGTCATCTACCTCAAACGTACCTTAAAAATAATGATCTCATACCAAATACATCATTCAAAGCTCTCATAGTATCACAATGGTTCCGAAAAAATATGAACAGTTTACAAAGTACAGACAAAATACAGTTTCATAAGTGTGAAGTTATCCAACTGTGTAATTACGTAAACATCTGTCACTGATGTAGTAAAATAAATGTTTGTCTCTCTCAGGTAAATAATCAGATAGCTGTGTAATTCTGTGTTAGAGAAATATGGTACCGATGTGTAAAGTTGTATAAGCAAATACCATATTAGCTAGGGTTCCTTGTGGTTGCCACACACATGGTACACAAAGTAAGCGTGTACCCCCCTGAGGATAAATGTAATTATACCCTCAGGTGTTACAAATTACAGCAATGGAATGAAATGTATCACGGAAAACTTTCTTTGTAATTAAGTGTTTTAAGTATAAGATTAATCACTCAAATGCGTGTCCTGTAGCGCTAAACTGTGCGTCATGTTGTAAGATAATCTCTGTGGAAGTCTCGTAGTTATCGTCCTCCGAAAGCTATGTTCTGCAGAAGTCAATGTACTTACCTGATGATACACAAAAGTGAAATGCTTTGCGTATAGATATCTTAGTTATGCTTATTGTTGTGATGAAGAAAGTACTGTGCTGTAACGTATTGTTGTGCCACGTAAAAGGCTGCCTCATTATTGCTATACCACAAAAGTTACTACTAAAACATGTTTTTCTTTCCAGAAGAATTCAGAAAACTGTGCAGATATAAAACAGATACACCGCAAAATCAACAAGGTAAATTGTGTCACACATTAGTAGCGTCGTGATATAGTCGTGTAGCTGTCAAATAAACTAACCTCTGTGTCATCTGGTATCTCACAGAAAGTACTTTAAATCCAGAATGTATTTTCAAGTAAACCAAAATGTTGTATTAAAATCTCAAGTTAAAAAAGCACATTATCTCTCAATAAACGGTTTTACGTGTGAAATGTGGTGTAAACCTTTGCTCTTCCTAGTACGCAGAGTTTCAAATTTAACGCAATTATCAAGTGGTATACGTCGGTAAAGAATACTGGAATTTTTCTCAAGGTTAGAGCTATGTTATTTTTCTCGGAGCCAGCCGGCGCAGGTGTCTGCCTGCGGTGCGGGTCATTGTCTGCTTCTCCGTTGGCGCGCGTCGTTAATGGGATTCGGAGACCTAACTTCTACAAATTCGCCTTGCCGAGAGGGCCCAGCTCTGTTATAATCCCGCCAGTTCTGATGAAATTCAGGTCTGTCGTTATGTCGGTAGTTTACATAGTTTCTTGTTTGTCGGTCATGTGGTGGAGAATTTCTCCCGGAATCGTAACTGCGCGCTGAACTGTTGCGTCTGAAAGTATTCTGTCTCCCTTGATAATAATAGTTCTGGTTACCATATTGTCTGTTTCTAAGGTAATCTCTGTGATAGTCATTACCGCGGAAAGGTGATCTTTCCCTGTAATTATTACTACTCTGCCAACGGTTGTCATACGGGTGGTGTCTGTTTTGGTCACGATTTGTGTTGTGAGAATAGCCTTGTCGCGTCCAGTTATTATTTCTTTCATCGCGGAATTGCGACGGATGTGATCTGTAATTGTTGTGCTCCTGCGTTCCGCGATTGTCAGTGTCAATTTCTAATTCTTGTAAGAGTCCCTGAAATGCTTCAATGTCGTCTTTGCAACGTCCTGCCAAAATAATGTGTCGTAAATGTTCAGGTAATTTCATTAAGCAAATGCGGATGAGTTCTGAGGGGCTGTATGGGTTTGACAGGTACTGATTCTTGTGCAACATGTCTTCAAAATATTTCACAAGACTGGAGAATTCAGATTGTTCGAAATGTTTCATCATTATGATGCCATGTTTTACTCGGTCTTGTGTGGCTTGAGACCAATATGCTGAGAGGAAGGCATGGTAAAATTCTCCTTCACTATGACAATCGTGAATGACCGAACGCATTCTTACAGCTGGTTCATTCTCTAAATAGCCACACATAAATTCTAATCTGTGTTCTAATGACCAGTTAGGGGGAAAACAATGAGAGAATTGATGGAGCCACGCTTGTGGATGAATGTCGTTGGCAGAATTTTTAAACGTTTTGAATTTACGTGTAGTAATGAACAGCTTATAGTCAAAGTCATCATGTCGGCGAGTCGCATATCGGTCATTGTTACGTCGTGTCGGCGGTTCCATCTCAAAATTCGGTGTGACTTGCCAATTTCTTTTATAATTTCCGAAGTGTCCTGTGTTATTATTTTGTGGTTGTTCCGTATTTCTATGTCCCTCTTCCTGTATTGGAGCGCGAGTGTCCTCTGAAATATGTAATTCTTGTATTACTTGTGCCAAATGATCTTGTACTTCGCGGATTTCTCTTTGGTGTTGCGTATTAATTTGATTTTGGTTTTGTTTGAATTTTCTAATTTGTTCATACTCTTCTGTGTCAGTGAAGGCTACAGGTCTTGTGTCATTCAGATCATCATCTACCTTTGTAGATAAGTTAGTGACCTGATCCGAAAGTTCGCCTACTTTCTCCGATAGTGAACGCATTTCCTCAGTGTGTTTTTCTGAACCAAGTTTCAGAGTGTCCATTTGTGTTGAAATCGAATCTACTGTGTCCTTCAAGTTTTCCTGAGTTTTTGCAAGTTGCATAACCGAATCGGTAGATGCAACTGAGTCAAATTTAGCTTGCAAGGTCTCATGATTTTCATGAACAGTAGTTTGCAGTTCTTTTATGGCTGCTTCGTGATTCTGTGGTGCATTTTCATGACGCGAAAAAATAGGTTGGAAATGTTCACAAATTTGTGTTTTTACATCATTACAGACCTTTTGACATTTCGATTCAATGTGATGTAACTCAGTAGTTAAATCTTCACGTGTTTGTTCAACCGTGGAGTCTAACGTTTGAAGATTTTGTTCCATTTGTTTCTGATTTTGCTCAATTGTGTCTAATTTTTGAAGATTTTGTTCCATTGTGTCTAACTTTTGAAGATTTTGTCCCATTTGTTGCATTAATTGCAATAATAATGTATTAGTGTCTGGAATCTGTTCCTCTACGCTTTTCGGCAGTGCATTTGCACCGGCAACATTCACATTTTGACAAGCAGAAAATGTGTCTTGACTTATTTGAGAAAACGGTGAGGATCCAAAACCTGAATCTACAGTATTTGTGAGATCGTCTCGTGTCATTTCGGATTCCTGAGCCGAGCTATTGCCGACCGATCGATCGATAATGCTTCCCTGTTCTGTAATTGTTTCGCTGTCTACACCATTGTTTGCCGCCCGCTCCATTTCCGTATGCACAGTTACCAAATTATTACTTTGAACATCAGTTAATTCATTACTCGGTGGCGCTAACACACTGCTTTCGTTTTCACTGTCATTTCGCAGTTTACTTTGGAGCCTAGTATTACGTTTTTCACACGCCATTATTGTCACAGTATTTCACACGACAACACAGAAAAACACAATTTGAAGAGCAAAAATAAGAGAACGCATTAACATAACACTGAAAATAATATCTAGTTAATTGCAGCTGCGAAATACTTGGTGCAAATCTACATGCATGCCACAACTATTTTACTATACAACAATGAAAAACTGCAACTACAAAGGAAATTCTCTCTATAATTACGCGCTAGCAATAAACAAAATCTACACTAATTACACAAACTACAAGAAAAAATCAGAAGATTCCAGTGAGGTATCCTCGGCTAAGGGTCGACATATGAAACGTCCCCTTTTAATAATTTTACAGGACTGTGCTTAACCTGACACACAATATTTTTTTAGCGCAACGAAATCTGACTTTCCACACACAATATTTTGTTAACGCAACGCAATCTGACTTTCAAAATTCTCTACAAGAGAATGGCCCTGACTAACATTAACCTGTACTTTTCAGAAATCACTTACCTCA
This sequence comes from Schistocerca nitens, assembly GCF_023898315.1. NCBI lineage: Eukaryota > Metazoa > Arthropoda > Insecta > Orthoptera > Acrididae > Schistocerca > Schistocerca nitens. Next base: position 694,506,531 of record NC_064614.1, on the reverse strand, counting down.
CAAAAATCTTGGTTACTCCCACTACTGCAATACAGCAAGCGCCACTACTGCCAGCTAAATAAAAGATTCAAACTATGGAAGGCACTAACTACTGATAGGGATAGTTAGCAAATGAAAGATATTAATAGAGAACAAACAATGTATTTACCTTGATATCATGACAAATTACAAAACTCCGCCATCTCTCTCCCCACATCCACCACTGCTGGCGGCTCACCTCCAACTGCCCAGCGCTACGCGCTGTTCACAGCCAGCTGCCTAACACTACAATGGTTGAGTATTACAACAATGCAAAGCAGCCACAGACTGCACACGGCACAGCCGGTGATTTTCATACTGAGGTGGCGTTATCAATAAAAAAACCTAAACAGCCTACTTACAATATCATTAGGGAAAACATGGGGATTTAAGAGCTTCACGCACAGATCGAAATGCAGCAGAAAGTGACAAACTGAATTATTGGCAGTTAAAACATCAATGTTTTTTCAAAAGTGCAATGCGTTTATGTCATTACGCAGTGGCCTATTTGGAGATGAATCGGTAAACCTTCATGGAAAAGGAATTAAACGGATCACCAGAACTAAACGAGAGAACTTTAAAAATGTCTCGTTTCAACGCAACCTCAAAGTTATAGCACTTGCATCTAGCGCTAAGGCTCTCAAGATAGAGAAGAAGAGGATTCCTACCATAAACCCATTAACATTGCTTCACAGTGTGTTATCAAGAAATCAGATAAAGACTTGAAGTTCTGTTTCTCATTTGAATTTTCCCCATACACTACGTCTTCGTTTACAGAAGAAGGTCTCATTAGGGGTACAAAATCATCTCTCTACAACGCATTCACACCTCTCCAAAAGATGAAGTACCCAAAATAAAAAGCTATATTGTGGATGGTCGTCACCTGCTCCAAAAGATTGTTTGGCTCATCAAAGAGAAGTCTGGGATCATCTATACGAAGTACGAAACCTACTTGAGAAAGCAACACGGATCCTAAATCACACATGTGATGTTTCGCAAAAGGAAACACAGTCTTCTGAAAGATCTCGTCGTTTGACGACACAAAGTTCTTCATGAGACATAATTTTCAATAAAGATAAAAATGCTGCACTCTCACAGTAGAAGTTTCTTGCAAATGAGAGCAACAAGAAGCGTCTGATTTCATGCTCATGCCGAAATTTGATGATGGAGGTATTCAAGTGCTAAAAGCAGGAAAACATGCTGATTCATTGATTGTGGAAACAGCTATTTCCCAAGGTGCTGGGTCTGACAGTGTAGCAATCGTGAGTGAAGAAGACATTGACGTGCTTGTTCTCCTAACGGGTCGAGAAAACAACAACAATAACTTGTACTTTCATAAACCGGAAAGAGGGAAATCAGCAGGTGTGTGGCACTCCAGTAATTCTTTAACTTTCAATCCTGCATTTGCCCTTTCCAACGATGCCTTCGCAGCATGTGATACCACATCCTCTTTTTTGACCAAGAAAAAGGGAAATTACTAAACCTTATGGAGCAACAACCACGTTTCAAAGAGTAAACTGGTTAACTTGTTAAACCCGCAGTCTTTCAAGGGGTGATAGCGCAGGCAGGAGAAGAACTGATGTTAGCACTGTATGGGAATTCAGCTACACGACTTTGTACAAGATTTTTGTAAAGTCTGTCCTGAGAAAATCTTTCGAACTCGAAAGGCTAGCGCCAACATTGGCCGCAGCAAGATGGCGCTCATTGCTATCCTAACATCAAGTGCAATCTTGTCTGGGGATAAGCTGATCCATGCTAGTGGTGCTCGAAGAGAAACTCAGCAGGCTTGTTTCCCGTGGCGATGACGAAAGTTGCGGCACCACACACGTTGGTGAAGACGGTCTCCTGCGCATGCAAAGCAGGATGCACAGTAGTATGTGGAGGTCGCAAATCTGCACTGAACTGCTGCTCGATGTGTCTTATCTTGCGAGAACGTCCCCACAAACTGAACTCGTTGAGGACGAGGAAGAGATCGGAGATATGTTCCGGAACGGGGAAGCTGGTGAAGGCGCCATTATGGATTCTGAAGGCCGCATGCAGGACGGGGACTTGCCGCAGTCTCCCAAAAGACCTCGATGGAACTGAAATTTGATAAAATGTGAATCGCTGATACTTAAATTGTGTTTTTTAAATATTGCCATGCCCTTTTATTTGTTCACTTGTATTAATTTTTATATTACTCTTACGTAAACACATATTGGCCATTACTACATACTTTGCTTTCGTTTTAACAACCCGCTGTTACTAATTAAGGCATGGATAAAAATGAATCAAAATACAAATGAATGAAGACTATTAAAGAGATATACATAGTGAACACACATGTGCTCATTAGAGAGCCGTCATCCCACTGGAAATTTCATTTCATTGAATAAGTCTGACCTAAAAAAAAACAAAAAAACAAAATGGAATTAACGTGACTTTGAGGTGTATGAACGCTTAATAGCGCTTGAAATTGAAAAAAACTAGATACATTTGTAACATAATATTTCCTGCTCTACAACTTTGATAGCTTATATTTTTCATTCGTAATAGCCATTTTTGAGTTAGGAACGCTGGAGAGACAACTTTTTAGCCAAGTCGGTGAAAAGGAACTAAATTTGACGCCTGATTGCGACCAGACGGCTGCACCTACTTTGACATATAAGTAGGTAATTCGACGCAAAATTTAATGCTCTTTCAATTTGGTAATAGTAAAATTTTCAGTAGGATTTTTGCAAGCAAAAAGTACTCCGTTACTGGACTATATGTCATTGACGTAGGTTCGGTAATCTCCTGCAGCTTCAGCCAAGCTATGCGAAATTCAGTCCCCCTCACCCTCGCTCGCACTCTTTCTCTCTCTCTCGCGCATCGGAGCCGAGTGAAGACCACTTGGATCAGCAGCGCACCTACAACTCCCTGCGCAGTATTTCTTCTGGGCTTGGTTTGCAGCGTTTTTCACCAGATGAGCCCGAGCAAGAAGAACACATTTTTCCTTGTATGTAAAGCTCATGCGTGCCCCATCCAATCTCTGTACGCCGCTACCTGTTCCGACCATGAGCGGCAGTAGTTTTACAAAAAAAACTTTGATGTTAATTATTGACTAAACTGTTGACCAAAATGCATATTGGAAGAGAAATTTTTGTCTAAAAATTGTACTTCCTGTAAGTGAGCCTTTTCCGCACACGACGCTCACTATGTTTACTGGACCTACGCTATGATTTCCGATTATTAGTGACAGCTATCTGTTTGGAATTATCCAAAATGCTTCATTGTAAACAACTTTTGCTCTGGATTTGACCAACCCTGGAACATTCTCTGGAGCAGGAGCAGATTAGTGTTTCACGTCCCGTCGCACAACGAGGTCATTAGAGACGGATCACAAGCTCGTATTAGGGAAGGATTGGGAAGGAAATCAGCCGTGCCCTTTCAAAGGAACCATCCCGGCATTTCCCTAAAATGATTTTGGGAAATCAAGGAAAACCTAAATCAGGATGGCCGGAGACGGGATTGAACCGTCGTCCTCCCGACTACGAGTCCAGTGTGCTAACCACTGCGCTACCCCGCTCGGTGAATATTCTCTGGACTGTGTGATTCCGGAACCTACAACAAACCTTCCTTCTGTTTCGTATATGCGTCAGTTTGTCCCAACAGAAAGATAAACGCTTTCTTATAATAATAGCAGTCCGCAGCTCGTGGTCTCGCGGTAGCGTTCTCGCTTCCCGAGCACGGGGTCGTGGGTTCGATTACAGGCGGTGTCGGGGATTTTTCCTGACTCGAGATGACTGGGTGTTGTTGTGTCGTCTTCATCATTATCATTCATCCCCATTACGGTCGGAGGAAGGCAATGGCAAACCACCTCCACTAGGACGTTGCCTAGTAAGACGGCGCGGGTCTCCCGCGTCGCTCTCCTACGCTCTGTAAAGAAGTATGGGACTCATCATCATCATCATAATGGCAACGAGAGATTTCGATTGAAGTTGAGAAAAACGGGTCAGCGTTATTAAAAGCTCTTTGATTATATTTGGCAATTAGTCGTTCCACAACAGCAAACTCAACGGTACTTTAATCGACGATTACAGGTGTGTCAGAGACTTCTTACAATGTGATTACTCAATATTTTGTCATATAAATACAGTATTACGTACATGTATGTTGTTTTCTTATGTCAATTCACATATTAAATGATTATGCATAAAATAACGTAAACTTTTGTTGAAGAATTCTTGCGTCCGCCGAACAACGTAACGCAGCGAAGCAATTCAGTATCCGTAAACGGAAGGACTATAGATCGAATTGTGCTTTAGCTCTCCTGCGAATCTCATAAACCGCTCCTCACGAGGCCTGTGATGAGTTTCCTGATATACCATCCGGGGCCTCGCCAGGTGTTGGGCGGGACACCACTGAGAAGTTTTGATAGGTACGAGAGAAATAAAATCTGGGGGTAGACCAAAACCAGAAACTGCTGCCTTGCTAACACTAAAAGAAAAAAAAAATTACCTGGACCTCCAGGCAGGGTAAAAGGTTAACAATTCTACCTTGGAAAAATGCATGGTTTCGGGTATCTGACAACAACTTCGGAACTGGATAGAAGACAATAAATGACAAGGCTGGTAAAGATACACGGAAATGGAAGACAATATAATAACTGCCACGCTCAGTTTGCAATATGTAGACCAAAACCGTTAAAAGTTAGCAGATAACTCCAAACATGCAGAACTGGATTACCAATACTCTAGGAAGCGAGGTGGAATAGCCATAGCACGAAAGAATCAAGGTGATATTGGGGTGAGATAATAAATCTAGCAATGCAGAAAGATATAGTTGCTATATCTCTGTCTTCGAACAGCGAGACTGATAATCTAAGATCATCGCTGCGACAGACTTCTTCGATCGACACGAGACGGCGTAAGAAAGCCGCTATGTGGGCTGAGCCGCTGATATCACAAGGCTAATATGTATATTTCGAGGAGCAGAACCACTTCCGTCCGTGCTTTGCCACGCTGACGACTCTCACTAAAACCGTATTCCGTACGACCTGGATGGTGCCTGATTGTACTCTGGCGCGACTGCGGATTTTCTGGCGAATCCTTAGGCTGACTGTGTATTACGTTTACAGCGTCAAAGCAGAGACTGCTTTTATGAGCTGCAGTGTAATTTGTGTCGTGTTATGAGTAGTGATATAAATAACTTTTATTACACCAACACAAAGTGTTATAATGGTAGTTAGCTGCACAAGGTTGCAAAATAAAATAAACATGCAAGTCCCCAGATGGAAATGCTGAAAATTAAATCGATCATGTTCCTCTTGAAGCAGACAATGTGCTGGTATGCAGGTAACAAACTGTAGAAAGGCAGATGCAAATATCGATCATTATTAGGTATTAGAAAATTACATTGAGCAGAAAGAAAGGCAAATAAGACACAGAATAGATCGTAACTAGAACTATAACAACGTAAAACGTAGAACAGTTGGCACAAAATCAGTAAGAACAACAGCAGTTATGGGGAGAAAAACAAGATGATGAGGAAAATAAGAGCGAGACGTTAAGGAAAGCTATTGTGATAACACAAAGAGTTATCGGAATAAGGAAACAAAAAGAATGGCTTCTCAGAAAATATGTAAAGGTGATCTCACAAAGAAATAGTATAAAGGGATGAATGCCACAGAGAGAAACAAAGGCGACAGCCGACAAAAATGAAGACTAGTTTGCAAAGCATACGTTAAGAAAAGAGAGAAAGGTAAGCTCAAGGCTCTGCAAACAGAAGGACGCAAATCTGATGCGTGGTGAGGAAAATATACTAAAACAATAAGAGTAGACTTACTTTGATGAATCTTTAAAGACAGGACGAGGAAATCCAGAAACGGAACGAGTAAATATTACAATATGTAGCACCATGTGAACAAGGAGAGCGAGTACTCGCAAAGGAAGAAGTAAGAAAGATCATCACGGATTCAGAAATCCTATCAACAAGATCATTGATGAGATATGAATAACATAAAAATCTGAAGAGCGGGAAGAATCGCTGTGGTATGCCCTAAACACAAGTGCAAAAGTGATAAAAGGTAATGAGAAAATTGAAGAGGAATTGCCCTAATGGATGATTTGTAAAAGTTATTAATTGTAACGCTAATTCTAATACCACCTTCTGTGAAGAGTACAGTGGAAGATCGGTTGTGGCTAAAATTTTCACACTGAGAAAGTTACTGAAAAAGGCATAAATTAAACAACGAAATACTCCAAATGAACGTCCACTTCAAGCAAGCGTGTGATTCAGAAGAGAACTGTTGAGAGCCTTGGGAGAGTTTGGAGTCTCAAGAAGCGTGACGTTACGATTCAAAGTAATCTTTTAGAACAGATACAAATAAAATATCTGTACTACGTAGATTTATTACCAACAATTCTTTACAATAGAGCCAAAGAAATAGTAATAAGAGAAATAAAATAAGACAACCTCTAATTATACGCATCATTGTGTATGCAGCGATGTGGAAATTACGAGAGAGTGCATGCACTGATATGGAAATTATGACGATAAGAAGAAATATCCGTCTACCATTCGGTGAAGCAGCAAGAGAGAGATGGGTTGAGAATTTAATAAAGATGAAAGGTAACACGGGATTCTGTCGAGGAAACAGCGACGAAGAACTGAGACAAAAGCACCCTAATGAAATATCCAAAAATTGGAATTGTTAAATATTTAGGAACATAAACAAAGGAAAATAATCTTACAGAAAAAGAAATAGAATAACGAATAGCTGTAAATAATCGAAGCTACTGTGCACACCAGCAACTCTTTATTAACTCATGGGAATTGAGATAAGAACGTATAACACAAGTTAAACCAGTAGTAACAAATGGAGGAAAAAAGTGGACACTATAAGAAGTAAAGTAGAGCAGGCAGAAATGTACAAGGACTAGTACATGAAGCCGAAGAAAGAAGATACAGACAGGATGAAAAAAAAGATAACCTTTGCGGAGAACGTGCAATATTAGTAGAAGTTAACGAAACGCAGAGAATGAGGTGAGCAGGGCATCTGTAAAAAGTGCCAGAATAAGTGCAGAGAAGGAAGTATTCTGGTAAGTAAAACTCCACATGGGTGCAGGAACGGTATATTCCTCCAGAATAGTATCGGTTCTTCGTCAAGTTACCACATTACATAAAGTTTCAAACTTCACTTTAAATAATCGAGATTAGTTACTTCAGATCGACAAATATCCGTTATTTTCAAATAATGACGCAAGTCCGCTACAGACAGTGTTACATAGTTCTATTTATGCGGCAATGTTGAAGTATGATGTAAAAATACACTATAGCAAAATATTGTAAAAGTCAGCAGTTACTGACCGCAAAAGGATAGCTAATGAGAAAATTTTTTAAATGTTTCTTTCGCTGTGTAGATGGATTTTCCGTGTTTTTTTTTCATTTTATTTAATTTTAAAATCATGCTTTCTTTATTGGACGCCCTGTATGTGTGAGTAACGAAACTATCGTTGGAGATTTATGTGGAAATGATCTTTCATCAGCGAAATCATTCGGGATTTACTTAGTTTTGGCTCAGACTGGAAGCATCATGTCCTGCCTGAATGAAAAACTGTTTCACATTGTTAAGCATCTAGAGGGATGACGTGAACGTTTCTAGTCAGAACATAGGTATAAGGAATATATACTTTTCCCAGCTTTTTGTTACCACCACCAACACTTACTTTATGAACGCCTCGAATACAGCATTAATGTTCAGAAAAATAATCCGAGAAAACGTACTTCAGTTTCTGTTCCAGAAAAACTACGAATGTGGTCGCTTTAAACATACATTACTATTATTTGAGAACAATTAGAAACTTGTGTGTTTCCAGTCAGCAGTATACGTCTAGCAAGTCTACTTCAGACATGGAGCATCTCCAGGACGGTCCTAAGACACGCGCCTTCCGTTGTGGCTTTCCGAAGCGTTCATAGGGTTACGACATTCTCCACAGATACGTCACACTTTACGTAAAGGAAGCCCTACCACGTCCGTACACGGTATTAAGCACCTGTAGGATGTCATTCCATTTAGCACGCTACGACAGCATCCTGTCGCCAGCTGACTGATACTGTATGTGGTATTAGCCTCTGTGGGGCGGCGGGTATAATAATTTAGAAAGTTTATGGTTGGTTGTTATACAGTTCGCTGTCTTTCTCATGAGAGCCTGGCAACTAAATTTGTGGTCAGCCAGAAAGCGAAGGGCAACATACTTACCTTAGTTTCCAGTCTACACGGCCACATTCTGGTCGTGCCCATTGAAAGAAAACTTTCTACTCTCCTTCTACTCAGCGGGATCAGGACTATGATTTTAAATGAAAGTATAAAGTTCTATTTAATACTTATATTGAGTGAAGTTTCTCACGTACAAAAGTTGGAATTCGCAATGTTCAATTGAAAATAAATCTTTCTAACATCACATTTAGCAGTTCAGAGGTGACCTCTACGGTATGTCCCTACCAGATTGTCTATTGTCCTTACTAACAATAGTCAGTTGAATGTTCAACTTAAATGTTCAAAATTAGTGCTTGCCATAAAAGTGGAAATAATAGTCGCCACTTGCCACACGGATTTGTAATTGTCACGGACGGCACACTAACAGTTACTTCGGCGAATCCTAACCGATCGAGGACAGTGTACAGTCTTCGCGAGTTCACCATCCGTTTTTACCGCAAATACGCGATTCGTCACAGTTCGGCTCTGACGTCATCCGAGGCAGAGCGAGATCCGACATTTGGCAGACGTGGATCTTATACCGTGGCTGATCGCGAAGTGAACCTTCCTAGTTCCTACTGCCTTTCGGGCTATAATTATATAGGTGCCGGAGCGGACGGCCGAGGGAACATCTGTTGTCTACGGCTATCTGCATACTGCAGCAGCCTCCGAACGACCGCTTTCTCGGGCACATAAACTTTAATAATATACACTCCTGGAAATTGAAATAAGAACACCGTGAATTCATTGTCCCAGGAAGGGGAAACTTTATTGACACATTCCTGGGGTCAGATACATCACATGATCACACTGACAGAACCACAGGCACATAGACACAGGCAACAGAGCATGCACAATGTCGGCACTAGTACAGTGTATATCCACCTTTCGCAGCAATGCAGGCTGCTATTCTCCCATGGAGACGATCGTAGAGATGCTGGATGTAGTCCTGTGGAACGGCTTGCCATGCCATTTCCACCTGGCGCCTCAGTTGGACCAGCGTTCGTGCTGGACGTGCAGACCGCGTGAGACGACGCTTCATCCAGTCCCAAACATGCTCAATGGGGGACAGATCCGGAGATCTTGCTGGCCAGGGTAGTTGACTTACACCTTCTAGAGCACGTTGGGTGGCACGGGATACATGCGGCCATGCATTGTCCTGTTAGAACTGCAAGTTCCCTTGCCGGTCTAGGAATGGTAGAACGATGGGTTCGATGACGGTTTGGATGTACCGTGCACTATTCAGTGTCCCCTCGACGATCACCAGTGGTGTACGGCCAGTGTAGGAGATCGCTCCCCCCACCATGATGCCGGGTTTAGGCCCTGTGTGCCCCTGTCGTATGCAGTCCTGATTGTGGCGCTCACCTGCACGGCGCCAAACACGCATACGACCATCATTGGCACCAAGGCAGAAGCGACTCTCATCGCTGAAGACGACACGTCTCCATTCGTCCCTCCATTCACGCCTGTCGCGACACCACTGGAGGCGGGCTGCACGATGTTGGGGCGTGAGCGGAAGACGGCCTAACGGTGTGCGGGACCGTAGCCCAGCTTCATGGAGACGGTTGCGAATGGTCCTCGCCGATACTCCAGGAGCAACAGTGTCCCTAATTTGCTGGGAAGTGGCGGTGCGGTCCCCTACGGCACTGCGTAGGATCCTACGGTCTTGGCGTGCATCCGTGCGTCGCTGCGGTCCGGTCCCAGGTCGACGGGCACGTGCACCTTCCGCCGACCACTGGCGACAACATCGATGTACTGTGGAGACCTCACGCCCCACGTGTTGAGCAATTCGGCGGTACGTCCACCCGGCCTCCCGCATGCCCACTATACGCCCTCGCTCAAAGTCCGTCAACTGCACATACGGTTCACGTCCACGCTGTCGCGGCATGCTACCAGTGTTAAAGACTGCGATGGAGCTCCGTATGCCACGGCAAACTGGCTGACACTGACGGCGGCGGTGCACAAATGCTGCGCAGCTAGCGCCATTCGACGGCCAACACCGCGGTTCCTGGTGTGTCCGCTGTGCCGTGCGTGTGATCATTGCTTGTACAGCCCTCTCGCAGTGTCCGGAGCAAGTATGGTGGGTCTGACACACCGGTGTCAATGTGTCCTTTTTTCCATTTCCAGGAGTGTAGTTACAAATTACTTCAGAAACTTCTTAATTTTTTATTTGTATTCAGTTACGTTGTTTGAAAACGCCGAAAAAGTGCCCGCTTGCTACAATGAAAACTTTGCCTTCTATTATTTTTATAGTGGAACTAACGGTAGATCGTTACCCCTGAACCATATCTTTACTAGAACTTATGTCAGCAGCTATTAATACTACAACTCTCAAATATGGTATACCTCTATCACTTGATATGTTTTATCATCCACTTTAACGAAAATTCTCTATCATCAAATTTACAGGTACTTAATCTACTACGATTGGGTATACTTTAGTTACAAAATTGGGTTTTAATTAATTACTCAAAAACTATAAGAGGTAGCTTAACGTGGTCCCTCAGTTACTATTTTTGGGGTGAATTGAAGCATAAAACAAATTTTCTAAGTCCATTATTTAGCGCCTCTGATTTCTCCTAAAAACGTGGATTGCGGTGTTAATTTTTGTTTTAGGCTTTGGAAACCTGCACCACTTATTTATGAGCTCTAACTGCACATTTTGACCAAATTCTGGCTTCCTAGCTTCATTATATAGCACCACTTATTTTTCTCTTAAAACGGCATTTTTACGTAAACTATTAAGTCTAGAACATAAAGACTTGGTATTTGGAACATTATAACACTAAACTATATTTTAACAAAGTTTTAAACATAAATTTTGATTTTTTAATTTTCATACTTAATTGTGGTGCAACACTTGTGCGCTACGTGAAGATGCGTTAAGGTGACGTGGCGCTACTAGCAGTGAACTGGGGTTAAGGCCCGGCACACTCGCTCGCCTCTGTATCTTACACATGATACAGCGCTTGCTTTGCTTCACCTCCAGTGTAACAGTATCAGCTTTCATTTCCTAATGGGGGTTATTAGCGTCTGCCGTAACGATTAAAATGAAACGTTTTCAGATTTTCCACCTTGGAACTAATTTTAAGCATTGGAAACAGGATATTCAGATAGGGATGAAATTCGAAAATACGTTGTTGTTAACAGATTGGCAAAAGATTTGTTGTGAGAAATATTTATTGTCTATCTGCATTGCAGTTTTATTGAACCATATTTTGTCAGCCCTAAGGCCGGCCGCTGTGGTCTAGCGGTTCTAGGCGCGCAGTCCGGAGCCGCGCGACTGCTACGGTCGCAGGTTCGAATCCTGCCTCGGGCATGGATGTGTGTGATGTCCTTAGGTTAGTTAGGTTTAAGTAGTTCTAAGTTCTAGAGGACTGATGACCACAGATGTTAAGTCCCATAGTGCTCAGAACCATTTATTTTTTTGTCAGCCCTAAGCAATAATAATGCTAATTGTGTGCTAGTTAAATTTCAAAATTGGGGTATGTAAAAAGTCTTATATTCGTTATTTTTAACAGATTAGAAGATGGCTTTTCATAGTTGCATCCAGTCATGAAGAAATTACTGTGAATAAATTTAACATGCAAGTAAAGTCATCGTTTACAAATATGAAATCAAGGTGATCCTGTGCCCTTGACAGAAGTGTGAAAGCAGCGTCTCTTGTACCACATTGTTTCCAAATTCTGGCCGAGTTTTCGTCCCAAGAGTAAAGCATGGCAGGCATTCGGTATTAATTTGGGCAGCTATATCATGGTATGCCATGGGCCCCGTGGTTACTCTGCGAGGCCGAATTACTGCCAAGGATTATGTGACTATTGTGGTTAATCAGGTCCATCCCGCAGTACAGTGTCTTTTCCCTAATGGAGATGCCGTGGTCTAAGACGCAAGAGCCCCCGTTCACACTTCACACAGCTCGCATCGTCCAGGAATGGTTTTGCGGGCACGAGGATCAATTGTCGCTTCTCCCCTCGCCATCACAGCCACCAGACATCAATATTATTCAGTCTTTGAGGATAATGGTGAGTGATCGTTACCCACCTTCCTCATCATTACCTAAAGTTGCAACTATTTTGCAAGGAGAATGGTATAAGATTCCCTTGGAAAACCATACAGCATCTGTATTTGTCTATTCGGAGACGACTGGAAGATGTTTTCAATGCCAGCTTTTTCATACATTATACTAGGCATGTTGTGTTTTTGGTGTTTCCATGTTTTTGACCAACCCCTGTAAACCATGTTAGGGATGGATATCTGTTGGGTAGTAGTCTATTCTTTATGATGCTCCTAGGACGAAATGACTGTAGAAATGACCCTGTAGAAATGAAATGACACAGTGACAACAGCGTACGTTTACGGCCGAGGGACGAGGGAACGGCTTCTTCTCCTAGACATAAGTTAGGAACGCGAAGGGTCGAGCAACTCACGTATGTCTCTCGGTCAAATTTTAAACCGTCCTTTTTTTAGTGTTGTATCCCTTTTTCTTCGTCTTCTTCGCGGATGGATCACTTAGGACCAAATCAACATTTGTTGGCCTTCCTTTTCACCCAGTATTCCTTCATAAGTAACGAATGGGCTAGCTTTCGTTGCGTATACCACGTATGTCGGTTAGTTTTTCTCTCTTCTTCCTCAAAACCCCGTGTGCTTGTGATTTTTCTGATTTCATTTCTGTCATCTAGATTTGGAGACCTATTTTACATGTGTCTACGTTTGTAAGAAGTCGGAAGTTGAAGAGACGTGTGTGATAATTTTCTTGGGAAGTACCACGAATAAATTATGATGATACAATGAGAAATTTTCTACTGGTGTAGGTGAGTTAACGAGGATCACATAAATTCGCTAAAAGCGAGTGAATTTCTTTCGGACATGTGGCAGTAGGCAAGGTCTAAGAACTTTTGAATTAGAACTTACGAACTTTGAAGTGAGAAAATATACGACTGTGAACTAGAAGTTAGAAGTCGAAGCTTTCATTTAGTGTACATACTGTACTTACGAACTACTTACAATGTTTTTTGTGGTGGGCAAAAAAAGAAGGATATTTACAACTTGTACAGAAACCAGACGGCAGTTACAGTCGCGGGACAGGAAAAGGAAAGAGTGATTGAGAAGGAAGTGAGACAAGGCCGTTGCCCATCCCCTAAGTTATTCAATATGTACATTGAGCAAGCAGTAATGGAAACCAAAAAATTATTTGGAGAAGAAACTAAAGTTCAGGGAAAAGAAGTAAAAGCCTTGATGTTTGCCGATGACAATGTAATTCTGTCAGAAACTGCAAAGCATCAACAAAAGCAAAACAAGGATAGCGGAACGTATAAATCAGACGCTGCTGATGATGGTCGAAGTAGAGAGAATATAAAATGTAGACTGACAATGGCAAGAAACGCATTTCTGAAGAAAAGCAACTAATTAATATCGAATATAGATTTAACTGCCAGGAATTCTTTTCTGAAAGTGTTTGTGTGAAGTGTAGCAGTGTATGGAAGTGAAACACGGCTGATAAACAATTTAGACAAGAACAGAATAGAAGCTTTTGAAATGTAGTGCTACAGAAGAATGCTAAACATTACATGGGCAGATCACGTAACTAATGAGGAGATACTGAAGAGAACTGGGGAGAAAAGAAATTTGTGGCACAGCCAGACTAGAAGAAGAGATCAGTTGATATGACACATTCTGAGACATCAAGGGATCACCAATTTAGTACCAGATGGAACCGTGGGGAGTAAAAATCGTAGAGGGAGATTGAAAGATGAGTACAGTAAGCAGATCCAGAAGGATGCTGGTTGCAGTAGTTATTTGGAGATGACGAGGTTTGCGCAGGATAGAGTAGCATGGAAAGTTGCACCAAACCAGTCTTTGGACTGCAAACCACAACAGCAACACAACAAACAAGAAAGCCAATTTTCCTACCCCGACCGAGCGAGATGGCGCAGTGGTTAGCACACTGGACTCGCATTCGGGAGGACGACGGTTCAATCCCGCGTCCGGCCATCCTGATTTAGGTTTTCCGTGATTTCCATAAATGGCTCCAGGCAAATGCCGGGATGGTTCCTCTGAAAGGGCACGGTCAACTTCCTTCCCCGTCCTTCCCTCATCCGATGATACCGATGACCTCGCTGTCTGGTCTCCTCCCCCACAACAACCAATCCTACGCCGAAGATTGCCTGGTCGGCTTGCACTAATATGTTGGATGCTACCTACTGTAGTGGACACCTCCAGCTTCTTCGTACTTCAATGTAACTGATAGTTTGTGACGCTTTCTACGTTAATAACCAGCGTACGGTTACAATCGTAATTTTTACATCCTGGAAGCCACGAACACAATTTCCAATCCGACACTTCTGCTTTTGATTTCCTGCTCGTTATTTAAAATATTCTGTGACTTTACTAGATAGTTTATTTTAATAAAACCACGAGAAATTGTTTTCTACGTTATTGCAAAGAGATGCACTTCTGCTGTTAATATATGTGGTACTGAACTGGCACTGGAAGTGACAGAAGAAAAACAAAGGACATGCTGTGTCACAGCCTGTTAATAGTCCTCTAATTATGAATGTTTCTTTATTACACTCTATTATCCTGGGGACAATTAACCATACAGTTTATTCCCCGAGACACCCCATTCATTATGATCACATATTTTCCTGTGCCACCAGTGTAGTCATGAAAGGGGAAAGTTGGCAGAACTCTAATCGAAACTGCCCAATTGCCAGTTCTTCCAGGTTTCTCTGACCAACTCCTTTCTTTTCATACGTATAAAGTGCCTAACAGTACTGAAAGACTGCCACGCTCCACACACGGTGTCGAAAGCCTTGGGAGGCAACGAACCAATCCAACAGTGCCTTAATTCTTTATCTTATGGTCTAAGACAAAGTTTTCTTCTCAGTTTTCAAAAATAAAATCTCTTACATAAACTTTTTAGAAATATGGTAATAATCACAGTTCTTGAATGTATCTTAAAGCATTGAGATTGGAATATTTAGTGGTTTTTACAGAAGCCGATGCAATGTTCAAACGGTGTTTGGTTTGTTTATCAAGAAAGCTATAGTGTGGCAAACAAAACTAGCTCGTCCGTGAGATGCTGACGATTTCATTCGTAATATCATTTTGTGTTACTTTAACAAATTTTGTTTTATAGAACAAGATAAAATAGATAAAGATAATGCAAAAGTATTACAACAGATGGCACATGTTACAACTGCATCGCAAAACAGGACCATCAAGATAGCGACGGGAGAGCCTACCACTGGAATCTGACTTATTTGTCGCCCACGTAAAAGATATTTTGACGATATTCGGGTTTGGAAACATTAAGATTGGAAAATTATTTGTGAGGGCAGAACAAAGTAGCTCAGTATTGTTTACTCTGTAGGGAAGAACGTACACGCGCCCTAAAACTTTATAATGATTAAAGATATTTTGAAACTACATTTAATGCCCTGACAGCGATAAAATGAGATCTTTCTTTTAGTAATGTCGAAGATAAGGCTCAATAAACAGGAGACTGTCATTTATCGGTCAAGGACTGAATCATAGACTACAGTCTTTCCAGTAAACTGCAGGTATTCACTTACGTTTTGCGATTATTTACAGATTTAAAGTGGGCCTATTGCTGATGATATAGAGCGATGCTTTCATTCTGTAAACATATTCCCACTACCAGAAGCAATCTGAAAAATTGCGTTTTGAGCCAGCATCGTAGGGTTCATATAATCCTGGCAGGAATATTGGAGAACTGTGATCCCATACCACTTTTCGGAATACATATTCTGTGAATTCTCTATATAATTCACAATGAATATTGGAATAGCTCTTTACTCATACCCGCTCCCTCCATTACTGATCTGAATCACATGAAGGACATGTTTCTTGACGCACGCAGCGGGCCAGTTACAAAACTTGTGAAGCGCTTTTCTCATACGAGAACCTGAAAGTGACAGATCAAAGCCAATCATGAAGATGCAGTATTTCGTGACTACCGTAAAACATTCGAAAGTACGAAATTTTTGAGACAGTATTTCTTGATAGGGAGGACGCAGTTCCTTGTCTTGGTTGGAGAGTTATCGACTGAAAAAAAAGGTAGCTTCTGGAATCCTCTCGGGTAGTGTAGCGAGATCCTTGTTTGTTCATGAACTCGCGAATGATGTTAATAGTAACCGCAGACATTTCGCGGACGCAGTTATCTATAATGAAGTACTGTTTGATAAAAGCCGCATGCCAGTAGGTTAATTCTTTATAGTCCGCAGCTCGTGGTCTTGCGGTAGCGATCTCGCTTCCTGCGCACGGGGTCCCGGGTTCGATTCCCGGAGGGGTCATAGATTTTCTCTGCCTCGTGATGACTGGGTGTTGCGTGTTCTTCATCATTATTGACTCGCAAGTCGCCGATGTGGCGTCAATTAAAAAGGACTTGCAATACGGCGGCCGAACTTCCCCCCATGGGCCTCCCGGCCAACAATGCCATACGATCATTTCATTTTTCAGTTCTTTGTAAAATTTCATCGAAGTATTGCAAACATTCACAAGTTGCTTCGAAAAATATTAAATTATATATTCCACAAAATGCAGGTATGTAATGTCATGTCTACAACATTAATGTATTAGTTTTGGAATCACTCAAACAAACAAACATTCAGACGTAACAATCTTAGGGGGATATAAAATGTAATGACCGCATAAGCTTGGTCGTGGGCAAAGCTGGTGGTGGACTTCGGCTCGTCAGTAGGATACTAGGAAAATTAAATCAGTATATAAAGGAAAATGCTTAAAAAACGCACTTGCAGTGCTACCTAGAATATTGCTCAAGTTTGTCGGACCCATACCAGACGAGACTGACAGGGATTACCGAACGCAAACAATGATGGGCAGTACGAATGGTCACAGGTTTGACTCATGAGAGAGTGTCACTGAGATCTGAAAAACTTGAAATGGCGGGCGCTTGTAGACAGGCGCTACATATCGCGCCAAAGTTCCTTTCCAAGAACTAAATGAGAATCTAGAAGCATAGATTACACAACAGAATTAAAGGACCACTTTTCGAAACCCGTAATTATATCTCACTGCGGACGCATAAGTTTGAAATTTCATCGAAATATGCTGACGACCATCCTCCGTAGTGATGCAAAAACGTAGCGCCCTGCTGCGTCACCCTCGGACTCGACGACGCCTCAGACAACAAGGCTTCGACACATGCGGAAGGAAGGGCCGCCGCTCATAAGTTCACGTGACGTGTAAAGTGAGCTAGTGATGTCACATTGGCACTAAATTTCACTACAATTCTGTGCAACACCATCGCACGGTGGGAAGGTCGTCACACCCCTTCCTACCCATATTTCAGCCCCTCTCTAGACGCCTCTGCTATCGAGGTCACAGCGACGCACAGAGTTGAAATCACTCGGTTTTCTTACAAGTGGCCGAGGAAAAGATTCCAGATACACCGTCACTCACAATCGACCCAAAACGGCCTCAGGGGATGGCATAAACTGCATCAATAAAACCACCGATTTCCCTGGGGGTTCCGTGTGGCTAGGGCCTCCCGTAGGGTAGACCGTTCGCCTGCTGCAAGTCTTTCGAGTTGACGCCACTGCGGCGACTGGCGTGTCGATGGGCATGAAGTGATGATGATAAGGACAACACAACACCCAGTCTCTGAGCGGAGAAAATCTCCGACCCAGCCGAGAATCGAACCCGGGTCGTTAGCTAAGACATTCCGTCGCGCTGACCACTCAGTTACCAGGGGCAGACCGTGGGACGTTGATTCCCACACATTTAGCGGTCGCAAATGACGGTTCGCAGTGTGACTTGCAACAGGAAGACCTTATTGATCACCTTTGACACTGCTGACGTTTCAGTCCCTCTCTAACAACATTGTGGAGCTACGTCCTCATTAAACATGAACTGGCCCCTTTGCTGTGCAGCTTGACCGCAATTTTTGCTCTCGTGTACATATTGGAAACACTAGGGACCGTCCACACCCTTAGTTGCTTCATCTACATCTACATTTATACTCCGCAAGCCACCCAACGGTGTGTGGCGGAGGGCACTTTACGTGCCACTGTCATTACCTCCCTTTCCTGTTCCAGTCGCGTATGGTTCGCGGGAAGAACGACTACCGGGAAGCCGCCGTGCGCGCTCGAATCTCTCTAATTTTACATTCGTGATCTCCTCGGGAGGTATAAGTAGGGGGAAGCACAACATTCGACACCTCATCCAGAAACGCACCCTCTCGAAACCTCGACAGCAAGCTACACCGCGATGCATAGCGTCTCTCTTGCAGAGTCTGCCACTTGAGTTTGCTAAAAATCTCCGTAGCGCTATCACGCTTACCAAATAACCCTGTGACGAAACGCGCCGCTCTTCTTTGGATCTTCTGTATCTCCTCTGTCAACCCGACTGATGAGCAATGCTCAAGTATAGGTCGAACGAGTGTTTTGTAAGCCACCTCCTTTGTTGATGGACTACACTTTCTAAGGACTCTTGCAATGAATCTCAACCTGGCACCCGCCTTACCAACAATTAATTTTATATGATCATTCCACTTCAAATCGTTCCGCATGCATACTCCCAGATATTTCACAGAAGTAACTGCTACCAGTGTTTGTTCCGCTATCATATAATCATACAATAAAGAATCCTTTCTATGTATTCGCAATACATAACATTTGTCTATGTTAAGGGCCAGTTGCCACTCCCTGCACCAAGTGCCTATCCGCTGCAGATCTTCCTGCATTTCGCTGCAATTTTCTAATGCTGCAAATTCTCTGTACACTACAGCATCATCCGCGAAAAGCCGCATGGAACTTCCGACACTATCTACTAGGTCATTTATATATATTGTGAAAAGCAGTGGTCCCATAACACTTCCCTGTGGCACGTCCGAGGTTACTTTAACGTCTGTAGACGTCTCTCCATTGAGAACAACATGCTGTGTTCTGCTTTGGATTTTGTTCGAATTCCTCGAATTATTTTGAAAGGTCTCTAGTGGTTCTAACCTGCATCCAAGTCTGTACTATCGCGTTCGATGGGGATGCAGGCCCACAATGTCCTTAGAGAAGGGTTGAAACGCCCGAAGGGAACCAGTGGTGTCAGAAGTAGTGAAGAACGTTAACCTGTTATTCACCGCACACTGAACTGTCGTTTTCGACGGCGAAATGTGTGTCAATCGACGTCCCAGGGTAAGTGGTGGTTTCATTAACGCCCTTAATGTCATCTGATGATTTTTCGTGTCGATTCTGAGTGGCGATGTGTCTGAAATGTTTTCCTCGCACATAAGAAAGCCACGCAGTTTCAACGCAGGTTGTCGCGGTTCTAACATCCACAGTAGAGGCGTCAAAAGAAGGCCTGAAATATGGTTATGACAGTTCAAATGGCTCTAAGCACATGGGACTTAACATCTCAGGTCATCAGTCCCAGACTTAGAACTACTTAAACCTAGCTAACCGAAGGACATCACACACATATGTGCCCGCGGCAGGATTCGAACCTACGACCGTAGCAGCAGCGCGGTCCCGGACTGAACCGTCTAGAACCGCTCGGGGTTATGACGAGCTGTAACGACCTTGCTGTCATGTGGTACGCTCACAATGGCATTGGGCAGAATTGTGTTGAAGTTTGATTCCAATGTGACATCATTAATCCACCTTATACATGACATGACGTTCTGGGCTACGGTCTCTTTTTCGCACGTGTCGACACCTTGCTGTGTGAAGCGTCGTCGAGCCAGAGGGTGACGTCGCAGGACACCACGCTTTGCACCATTACAGAGGAGCCAATTTCAAACTTATGCGTCGTAATGGGAAACAGTTACGGTATTTAGAAAAGATGATCCTTTAATTCAATTGCACAGAATTGTAGTTCCCCGTATGTATTGTTCCCAAAGTTACAGCAAACATCATATCAGGCAAATGAGGAGACACACAGAAGCATTTAAACTCTCCTTCCCGCGTTCTCTACTCGAACGGAACTGGAAAAGCCCATAATAATAGTTACAAGTGCCCTCTGCCATGCCCTCACCAGCATTGTATTCTGTCTTCAAGTCACCCACACATCGCCGTTTATCCTACTGTACAGACCGAACAAACAGCGGACTTACACGTTTTGTAATGACAAATGGACACCGAACTCCCTGTCGCCTAATGGCGGTTTCATCGGCCTTCACCCACCTTCAATAGACGCTCTCAAGACAGTAGCATGCGAATAGCCAGCAACCTTCTTATCTTTTCGATTTCCTAGGCGCCGGACAATAAGAATGATTTCTTTTTAGTCACCAGCCTTCTGCCTAGTTTGATGCGATCCGCCACGAATTCCTCTTCTGTGCCAACCTTTTCGTGTCAGAGTAGCAATTACAACCTAAGTCCTCAATTATTTGCTAGATGTATTCCAATCTTTGCCTTTCTCTACAGTATTTACCATCAACAGCTCCCTCTAGAAATTCTTCCAATCCATATGTGGCATACAGCAAACCAGTGCTTAACAGTATTGGTTAAAAACAGTCTTGATTGCAATTTTAGTTTTTTTATTTTTTAACGACGCGTTTCGCCTTATTTAGGCATCTTCAGGTTATCTTTTCTAAATGGACGCGAGAGGCACCAAGATCTGCGTAACGCGTTCCCGTTCACAGGAGCGAGTAACGTAGTAAGATGGGGGCTGAGGTAGTCCCTCTAGTACCATGGAAATTATTCTCTGGATCTTAATAGGTGTCCTATCGTCCTGCCCCTTATTGTTCTCGTTTTTTTCCATACATTCCTTTCCTCGCCGATTCTGCGGGGAATCTCCTCATTACTTACCTTACCAGTCCACTTAATTTCTAACATTCTTCTGTAGCACCACATCCCACATGCTTCGATTCTCTTATGTTTCGTTTCGCCCACAGTCCTTGTTTCACTATCATACAATGCTGTGCTCCGAAAGTACATTCTCAGAAATTTCTTCCTCAGATTAACGCCTGTGTTTCATGCTAGTAGACTTCTCCTGATCAGAAATGACTTTTTGCCATGCAAGTCTGCTTTTGTTGTCCTCCTTGCTCCGTTCGTCATTGGTTATTTTGCAGCCTAGACAGCAGAATTCCTTAACTTCATCTGCCTCGTGATCACCAATCATGAAAAGTTTCCTGTTGTTGTTATTTTTACTACTTCACATTATTTTCGTCTCTCTTCGATTTACTCTCAATCGATATTCTGTACTCATTATACTGTGCACTCCGCTCAACAGGTCCTGTAATTCTTCTTCACTTCCACTGACGTTAGCAATGTCATCAGTGAATCTTATCACTGATATCCTTTCACCGTGAATTTTAATTCCACTCTTGAATCTTTCTTTTATTGCTGTTATCGCTTCTTCGATGCATACGATGAACAGTAGTGGTGAAAGACTACATCCCTGTCTTACACCCTTTTAATCCGAGCACTTCGTTCTTGGTCTTCCACTCTTATCGCTCCCTCTGGGCTCTTGTACATATTTTATATTACACGTCATTCCCTTTAACTTAAACCTGTTTCCCTCAGAATTTCGAACATCTTGAACCATTTGATGTTGTCAAACACCTTCTCCAGATCGACAAATCCTGTGACTGTGTCTTTATTTTTCTTTACTGTTGCTTCCATTATCAACCGCAACAGCAGAAGTGCCTCTCTGTTGCCTTTACCTTTTCTAAAGCCAAACTGATCGTCATCTAACACATACTCAATTTTCTTTTCCATTCTTCTGTATATGATTCGTGTCATCAACTTGGATACATGAGCTGTTAAGTTGACTGTGTGATGATTCTCGCACTTGTCGGCTCTTGTAATCTTCGGAATTATGTGGATGACGTTTTTCCAAAAGTCAGATGGTATGCCCCCAGATTCATACATTCTACACACCAACTTGAATAGTCGTTTTGTTGCCACTTCCCTCAATGACTTTAGAAATTCTGAGAGAATGTTATCTATCCCTTCTACCTTATTCGATCTTAAGTCTTCCAAAGCTCTTTGAAATTACTTCTGTTTCTTCTTCTATCACATCATCAGGCAAGTCTCCCCCTCATAGAGACCTTCAGTGTACCCTTTCCAACCATTCGCTCTCTCCTCTGCATTTACCAGTGGAAGTCCCATTGCACTCTTAACGTTACCATCCTTGCTTCTAACCTCACCGATGATTGTTTTGACTTTTCTATATGCTGAGCCATTCATTCTGACCATCATTTCTTTTTCATGCAACCATTTCGCCTTAACTGCCGTGCACTTTTATTTATTTCATTCCTAAGCGACTTCTGTTTTCGTATTACTGAATTTCCCTGTACATTTTTGTACTTTCTTCTTTCATCGATCAGCTGAACTATTCTGTTACCGATGGTTTCTTCGCAGTTATCTTCTTTGTACCTATGTGTTTGTTCCCAACTTTCGAGACTGCAGTTTTAGAGATGTTCATTTCTCTTCAATTGAAATGCCTAACGAGTTACTCGTTATCGCAGTATCGATAGCCTCAGAGAACTTCAGTCGTGTGTCTTCATTCCATAGTACATCTGTATCCCACTTCTCTGAGTGTTTATTCATCCTGCGTACTATCATAAACTTCTGCCTACGCTTCATCACTTCTAAATTACGATCTGTATATATATCTACTCCTAGGTACGCCTCACAATCCGTTATCTGATTTCGAAATCTCTGTCTGACCTGAAGTGAAATCTTTCCGTATCTCCGGGCCTTTTCCAAGGTTACCTCCTCATTTTGTGATTCTTGAACAGAGTACGCGCTTATACTATCTGGAAACTATTGCAGAACTCAATTAATCTTCCTTCTCTCTCATTCTCAGCACCAAGCACTTATTCTCCTGTAACCGTTTCTCCTATGCCTTTGTACCTGTGTTGCACTGAAAACATCTGCGCGACAGCGCAAGTCTGCGCATTTAATGAAACCAAATTTATTCCATTCAGTCCAAGCTCTTACTGTTGGCAACAGTAACGCCCACTTCACTTTCACCCTTAAGCTTGCATTCAAAGCTGCACTGACTGAAGTTTGTTTTTCTGACAGTGTCACTTGGATGTTAACAGTGAGAGACAGCAGTGTGGATAGGTTTACTGATGAAGTGTTGGAAGAAGTGCACGTCGTGTGCGGGTTCACTGAATGCAGTGGAAGAATGGCACAACGTGGCTTTGGTGAGCCCTTCTTGAAAGACGGTAGACACATCACAGTACTTCTCACACTTTTTGAGGGTTGTTCATTGTTCTGCATTGTATATTGTACGTTTTGTTGGTCGTGTATTACAAGTTTTTTTCACTACTGTGGAAGTATTCTCACAACAAAGGAAATTGTCGTAATAAACCAAATAAATCGTAATTAATACGGGGCTCTTATAACACAATGCTCACAAAATGCTGCTGAGAAATTTTGTCAGCAGAATCCGACTTCCTCCAAACCACAATGTCCTGGACTATTATAAGCGACTTTTAACGCATATAACTGGAGATTTCTTTAAATATTCCACGAAATGTGCTGTAACTCTGGAGGTTTGACTGTGACCTTTGACGGTAATTGTTATTTCAAACAATATATCTTACTGTGGGCTCACGTAGAAATGCATTAATGGCTTACATTGTTTATGATACATTTCTGTTAATATTTAAACTAGGGTTTTCGACTGGCACGTTGTCGTTTACATAACTGCAATATTTGTATATTAAGCCGATTTATGCGATTGCTATTATGAAATATCCTGGAAATAAGCGGAAGAAAAAATAGACGGTTTACTGCTTTCTCCTCTAGGAAAACACGTCTGGACCATTGTGCCATGAAAAAATGGTTCTAGTTTGATACGTATCGTAAATCAATTTCGGCTACAGAACTGTCAGTATTCTCTTAGACATTGTTATGCATGACTTTGGAAATCAGTCGGTGGCAGCATTATACGACAAAAATCGAAAAGCGAGATTTTGAGATGCAGATTAGTATTGATAAGAATAGTTTCGCTTAATGTCAGGTACCATAAGTAAAAGCAGTCGTTACCTGCATTCGTTCATCAGTCTGACTTCGTGGAGAACGCAATCACTATTTATGAGAGAGGGATCATCGAACTTAGTTCATATCATAGGGCGTTAGATAAAAAGTCATTTCAAATTGTACCAACGAACGTGAAGAGCTCTGTGTTGAGTATTTTGATATGAGGAGCCCTTGGCCTCCAATTTCTATGCGCAGTAATTCGATTTAGTGATGAGGAAAACAGAGGAGAATATTGAAGATGACTGACATTAATGGACAGTTGTCAATTGATCCATTAGAGATGCGGCAAAAAGAGCCATTATTGTCAATAACTTTCGATATAAACAAAGGAAAAATTGAGAAATATTTTTATGAAACTGAGGACATTAAGAATCACAATGGAGCAGGAAGAGAGATTGTCACAGATAATGAGAAGTGTCAAATCTGTCTGTCCTCGAAAAATATCACACGAATCTAAAAAAAGATGTTGCTCTAGAAATGATAACTATCTTAACGAAACTAATATACTGCACGTCCGCCGTTTCCTTCATATAATAACGGGACTTTAAACCCTAATCTTACTTGACGCCAAAATTCATGTGCGTTTAACAGAAGATTAATTTTTGCCGCTTCCGTCGCATTTTTTATGATATGCTGATGCAAACAATCATAGTCTCCGAACTGTTTCTGCGTTGTAAACGTTATACAGTGCTTTCCACATTTGGAGTTTTCTAAAGTGCAATAAGGAGCCACATCCTAACTAAGAAAAGGGACGTACATTGATTACGTGATCTCAAAAGGGAGGGGGGGGGGGGGGGGGGAGAGCTCAGAGGTCGGGGAAATCTCACCAAATCTAAGCTGAAAAGGTGGAGAAGGGGATGGGGGGATGAAAAGCTCACGTTAACTTTTTAATTCAAAGAATATATATTACTAAATGGGATAGCATTTTATTTTACGTAATTAATCCCGAATGTAGACATATTATAGTCCTCACCAGACTTCATGGCCTCTCTGAAGTGAACTGACTGCGTCATATGTGTGCATGCCCGGGATTTCCTGAAATGAAACAAGTGCCGCACAAATGTCAGGTTTTATTTGGGCATTTCTCTGCCTCGCTGGTCGAAATCGATTGAAGTCAGTCAGTGAGTCAATCGTGGCATTTTGCAGCCGATATAAAGCCGATGTTACTGTGTTCGGCATGAAGTGACATCAAAACTTTTACAATTAGTCTGTTAAGCGGTATGCTAAGAACTCCAAACACATGTGCGAGCAAGACGTTAATCGTTTGTGGAAGTACGCTAAGCCGAAGTTCACACACTCTTAGTGGTCATATAAATCAAGAGACTGAAAAGCTACTTAATATTACACTTCAAAGGAAGTGTAAACAATGTAATGTTTCAACTGCAAAGTAAGTAAAGGTTCAATGAAATTTAATGTATGTATTATATTTCAATAAAAGCTTAGATTCTTTATATATCTGTCAAAACAGTTAATACTGTTTTTGTCCGTCTGTCTCCGTCTACCCGTCCATCCGAATACTACTCATGATTGGCATATTAAAAAAAACGTTTTTAATCGCATATTAAAACACTGTTTAATACACTTTATAACCGATCGAGGTGGCGCAGTGGTTAACACACTGGACTCGCATTCGGGAGGACGACGGTTCAATCCCACGTCCGGCCATCCTGATTTAGGTTTTCCGTTATTTCCCTAAATCACTCCAGGCAAATGCCGGGATGGTTCCTTTGAAAGGGCAAGGCCGACTTCCTTCCCCGTCCTTCCCTAAAACCGATGAGACCGATTACCTCGCAGTTTGGTCTCTTCCCCCAAAACAACCCAACAACCCAACCCCAATACACTTTATAAATGAAACATGGTTTTGTTAAAGTGTTTAATCAGTATTTAAAACAAATAAAAAAATCATATTTACGGTTTTTTACCAGACTAAGTGGTGAACCTCAATTGGTGAGGAGGGGAGGGCGGGGTAGAGAAGTCCCCACCACATCTCATCATATTTCACCAAGGGGGCAGGGGGTCCGTTTTTTAAAGAAAACTACTCACATAATTAATGGACGTTCCCAGAAACACTCCCATATTTAAACACTACTTATTCTGTATTTCCTGTATTTCACGTACGGTACTGCACGTGTTAGCAGATGACGTTTTCAGGCATTCTCCAAACTTAAAACCCTTCCATCGAACTGTCATAATGTGGTTCATCACTCTAAATCTTTCGTGTCCAGTCATCCATTGTATCAGTGTGTCCATCGATCATACACCATCTGAAATACTGCTTAGTATTGACTATAGAATCGTGTGGCTTTTGAATAGTTGTTCGACCAGACAGTTTTACCCCATTATTTTTAACTCCTTGGTTACCGCCATGGTGCTACCCGGATTGCTGATAGCACTTTCGAGCTGACGAGTGACTCCCTCTGCTGACTTCATGAGATGTTTGCAACCACACTACGCAGTGCTCGACGGTCCCTATCCCTCAGTACATGAGGTCTGCCTGGTCTCGGTTATTCCTTCGCGTTTCCACTAAGCTTACCGCCAACAGCCACTCTGGACAGCTTTAGAAGGTTCGAAATGTCCGTTATGGGTTTGTTACTCAGGTGACATCCAGTGACCAGTCCACGTTCGAGCTCAATGAGCTCTCCAGACCGACTCATTCTTGTGTACCGGCTTCTCTACTGACAACTTCCGAACAGACAATGTAGTAGGAAACGAGGTTGGGCAGTCAACAACATGCATGACTTTGGTGATGATCTAGTGGGTAAAACGCGTATCTGGAACTGAGAGACCGCACGATTTAATCGCGGTCGCACCTCGAGATATTTCAGACTGCCTTTAACCTAGCTTTCACCTCTCAATGATGTGAGTATTCGTCAAGAATGACACGTGCTTCGGATCCCATGTTAAACTGTGGGTTCCTTTTCCCCAGTATGATTCCTGCGATAAGTTACGGACCCACAAGTCGCCCAACTGGCGTCCAATTGAAAGACTTAGATCAGTCCATAGAGTCACGCGGAAATATTATTAGCATTTGATACTTAAGAAAATAGGACCTATCCTTTCTTCTTTAGGGCTCAGTATTTGTAACGTAGCATCTAGATAACTGTATACAAGCTTTTATCGCATTATATGAACAGAAATAACCTTCGTTGTCTGTTATTCATTCTTTTAACCCTGTTAAAGTCCATAGTTTGGTAACCGATTCATTTACAGCAATCACATCTAAGGCATCATGGATAATTATTATTTTCGATTATTATTTTCCATAATGAGTGACTTACTTGAATATCAATTAGCTATTAACGATAATTTGTCAATAACACGCTTAGAATGATTTCCCAGTAATCACGAATCTGTACCTTTGCTTCTCACTGTAAAAAGCGAAACAATTTCGATGAATAGCTGGGAAATTTAAATCAATTTTTACTACGGTGCTTCGATCAAGAACTTTTTACACATTACTTTCAAGTCTCTTTTTCAAGAGACAGGAAGTAAAAATACTTGATTCCAACTGATAGCATTCTTCTGATATTTAGCTCTCTGCAGAGTATGTGCCATTGCCCAAGTGTTGGTATTCGCTGTAGTTTCGAAGCCACTGTAGCTGGCGTTGGATCCATCTTCCACACATACTATTTATTCACCTGTAACTTACTGCTATTATCTGACTGTAACTAATATTCCCTGATTAGCAATCAGTGCTGTATAGAAAGAGTGAAACAGAGAGAATAACAGTTGTACAGGCAAGGAAAGTCAGACGGTTTATGAAATTAACATAGCTGAGAACAGTGCTATCACCCTTAAAGCAGAAAAAGGGAACAGTAGCTGTCGTCAGTCGGGACGATTATATTAATAAAGTCCAGAATTCCTTTTCAGTCAATGGTATTATAAATTTAAATAACGCTCTGATTAACAAATTTAACACATCGATTAGAAAAGCAGTGACGAAGTGTGACTTTATTTTTAATTTTTCTAAGAAAGGCGTAACACAAGTCTCGGTTATGAACCTGTGCACTACTACCTTACCTGCTCACCCGGAAACCCATAAAGCAGTATTCCAATTTGTCTCATAGTTAATTTTATAAACAGCCCTGCCTATGAAGTCAGCAAAAAATTGGTAACATTACCTAAAAAATATTCTCCTTCTGAAGAAAATTATATTGTCAAAAATTCCATTCAACTACAAGCCAAAATTAGAGACGTGTCCATTTCTGCTAGTGGTAAATTTGTATCCTTTGGCACTGTTAATTTATTTACTAACATTTCGGTTTAAGATGCTGTTAAGATCGTTGAAAAGAATCTCCTCAAACACAAGAAAGGCAGTGTACAAGAGAGCAACGATATCATTAACTTATTACTGACACTCTCCTTCAACTGTTTCAAGTTCAGCGATGAAATATTTTCACAACTGGACGTTGTATAGTAAATCAACTGGACGTTACAATACAACTGGACGTAATACAACTGGACGTTGTATAGTATTTTTATCAGTCGTATAGAAAGGCAGTTCTTCAAGCAATTCCCCATTACAAAAATAAAATTGAATGTTACAGTAGTTAGGTGGATGGCATGTTAGTGTTATTTAGAGGATCACTCAATGACACTGACATTACGTCAGCACAACTCAATATTACGTACACTAACGTTCATTTCACCATGATGTACAAGACAAAACACAATTAATTTCTTGGATTATTCTATAAAGAACGATAAAGACGTTCATATATTTATCGTCTACCGTAAGCCTACCTGCTCCTAAAATGTTATCCACGGTAATTCTTGCCACTCATGAGCCCTAAGGAGGCATTTTCCGTTCTGTGAATACATACGTTCAACACTACCGAGTCAGCCTTTCCCTAGAGCAAAACGAAATTCACGAAGAACTAAAGATCCCAGACGTGTGTCAGTGAACAACGGTAAAACAGTGCAAATGACTGATAAAATATTTGCTGAAAACTACCGATGAGGTCACGTTCCTGGAAGATGAAGAGTTTAAAGCTAAATATTTGCCCTTACCGTATACCAGTTCTGTTTCTGACGGAGTATCTAAACAAGTTCAAAACAGCAAAATAGGAGCACGTTTCTGTACTAGCATGTTAACGTCGGAGCATACATCGTAATGCCCAACATAACAAACATTATATGTCATATGGGGTCTCAAAAATTAACCGTGGAAAATGCAAAAACTTTTGTATAGGACAAAACTGATAGAAGTTTTAACATTAGATTTACAGAACGCAGTACCGCTAGTGACAAACGGAGATCGTCGCTTCGTAACCATCTTCGAACAACCAAACACAATTAAGATGACATCGAAAACTGTTTAGTAATTCTTAGAATCGGAAAAGGAAGACAGCGTGATAATCTAGAAGAGATCGAAATATATAGGGCTTTTAGTGACTAGTGTAATATCCACGCCTGTATTTTATTCAAAATAATATTCACGACAGCATTGTATATGGAATGTGACTGAACTTTGATCCTATTCTCGTAATATTGATAAAATGACTTCATCGTTAATAAAATAATAATTATTGTCAACGACAGAGTTTAATATTTTGTAAAAAACTGTATCTCAGCCAATACCCATGTAAAACGATAATGAAAATCTTGATCTTTTGTTATCTGTGATTCTGTACAAAAATCCTTCTTCTTGTTCGAACTATTGTACTCGTAGAATGTGATTGATGCCTCGTAAAACTGTACTAAAATAATATTATATTGCTAACCAATATTTGAAAATGAGTTTACGTGTTATTGAAATAAATCTTCTTTGTTTCGAATTTTGTTTCATTGTAATTCTCGACCTATATAAATGTTAAGTTTCCTGCTCAGCTACCAAAGAGCGCAGCCATTAGCGCTGTTGGTCTACAGCGCAGTTTATTGGTAAATGGAGAATATTAATGTGAAACTTTCTGGCAGATTAAAACTGTGTGCCGGGCCGAGACTCAACTCGGGAACTTTGCCTTTCGCGGGCAAGTGCTCTACCATCTGAGCACGATTCACGACCCGTCCTCACAGCTGCAATTCTGCCAGTACCTCGTCTCCTACCTTCCAGCGCTCATTCCTCTGCAGAGTGAAAATCTCATTCAGGAATATTAATGTATCTTGTAACACTGAGAAATATTTTCAAATGTTAATGTATATAGTGAAGGTGAGAAAAGATTTAATATATATTATTTATTACGACGAAAACATAGCCTGAAGAAGAATCGATAAGTGATTTTCTTATGTTAGCCGCCAACTTAGTGAAATATTACAGCCGCAGTTGTAAATTGATTTCTATACAGACTTAAATGTTGTTGGTTATAACTGCAATAATAATTGTGTACTAGTGGCCGGGGACCCACTCTGAGGTAATAAATTCCAGTTTAAATTCTTATCTGCTGATGTATGAAGCCTGGTAATTTCGTAACAACTTTTATGAAATAATTTGACAGGATAATACATTAGTGTTGTGTACATGTGGTACTGTGTGACAAAACTGTTCATTTTGCTTAAAGAGAAGTGTTGCCACCTCGAGATAACAGTAGCGTTAATTTTGATGAACGATCTGCAACTAGCAAAGAGACTTTTAAATAACAACACTGAAATTACTAAAAATCATTAATCCTGTTCAGTTCAGATTACTTATCATACATTTAGCTTGTTTGTTGGTTATAAATGATTACTTTTGTGAATGAACTTAGTGACATTTACGCTGCTTGACAGACAATATTGCCGCACGTTCCCAGGTGGAGATTTCTGTAACAAAATAACGTTCATTAGCCGGAACAAGCTGTGATTAAATAAAACCTCATGTTACATTAATAATAAGAACTAATTTTATTGTAATCTTGCTGAACTTGTACATCACAATATACGCACAATTACACCACATATCACACTTGCCAGAATAGAAGCTGAATGGACAGACTGACATTAAAAACAGGAGATTCTTAGACTGCTTCAGGAACATCTCATAATATGGTGCTTCTTTATATGGTTGGTATTAGTCGTGTTAGTCTTGGCACGTATTATAGACAATGCCACACTTATCATTAATTAGCCCTATTTCTTTCCTACTTACGTTTACATTTGTCCACTGGCCTGCGCTTGTTTTCTGTGTATGGACGGCTGTTTTTGACCTTCTGTTCTCATATTTTATATGTGTTGTTTTAATGTGACTGAATAGTCAAATGGCTTATCCACTATGATTAGAGGTATGTGTACTTATGGATGCAGCTAGATGTATGTGTACTTTTCGATGTATCCATCTCTTAATGTAAAGGAGAACGCTCACATTCGTCGACACGTGCTTCGTTTGACACATGTTTTTCCGTGTGCTCATACCTGATGTACATGTATGTTAACTGATTATCACTGCTAGCATTCAACCGCGATTCTTATACATATTTTAACAACGCGTTTCAAGAGACAATGCTCTCATCATCAGGTTGTAAAATCTATGTCATGAATTAAACGGACTAAAAAGACCAAATATCATCACCAATAGTGGGGAAGTCCATAGAGTAAAACAGAATTAAAAGTATATTGGACTGTGAGTCCTCGTCTTACATTGAGGACTCACAGTCCAATATACTTTTAATTCTGTTTTACTCTATGGACTTCCCCACTATTGGTGGTGATATTTGGTCTTTTTAGTCCGTTTAATTCATGACATAGATTTCACAACCTGATGATGAGAGCATTGTCTCTTGAAACGCGTTGTTAAAATATGTATAAGAATCGCGGTTGAATGCTAGCAGTGATAATCAGTATAACGACAACTGCTACCTCGACTCCATAATGGATTATATAAAAACATGTATGTTAATATTTACTTTTAGGATTTTAAGGTATTGTTTCCTCGAATAAGCAGTTCACGTTAATTTTACCATTAGATGTATCGGTTACAATTAGATGTCTTATACTTAGGTGTCTAGGTATTACCTACTTTTTAATTTACATTTTCAGTAGTGTTTGGTGATTCTGGTTTTATTCAGCGCACACTTTTGTCACTTTCGTTCTCTCTACGTACACGTTCTAAAAACCGCCGATACCGACTCTGTCTTTGTCATGTGGCTTGTATTATCATAGCTTATCTGAACTGCCGGAGTCAGCGCCTCAAAGGTTCCTGCGGGAGCTGCGATCAGCGCTTTGAACATCGTCACCAATGCAGAACCTCTGGGCCGCCGTACCGGTCCTCTAGTTGCTAGCTGGTGCCGACCGTTACACGGCAACCGGCGAAAATTCAATGTGCCGGACCTATGCTTACAGCTACCTACACCTGCCACAAGTTGTCAGCACTGTAGCGCTTCTTCTCCCACAAGTTGAGTACAATACAATGTTCAGATTCCCACTGTGACAGATCCTTTGGCCACCTTATACCCATTTACCACTAGCAGCGAAGACGTGACATTGGCTCCTTGGAACATAACGTTTACCGACTCGCATCAGAACATGACCGCCATTGTGATGCATCCATCACGTCTGCTACACGAGATTTCAACTTTATTGTTTATAGAGGTCGTTGTTTTTACAATCATGTTAGCTGTTTGCCATTATTATTTTTCACGGGTCTTCACATGGCGTACGGAAAAACGCGTAGATTCATAGCACCAAATGTATTTTGGTTTTATACTACTGGAAACTAGGTTCCAGGGTGTCACAACTTTATTTCGTTGCGTGAATGCTAATATCCCTCTGAAGTAGCTTAGAATTTTCAGTTTTCAGTGATTCCATAGTGATTTTATTTGGTAAATGATTACTTTCAGAATTTCATTCAAAAATAACGTTAACGCTTTTGATACCACTAGGCCTTAAGAGTTTTCTGTACAATCTTTTACAGAATTTTCTACGGATTCTGAGAATTTATTGAATATCTGTGAGATACAATAATTCATGGTTACTTCGTTGCACCGGAGTGATATTTGAATAGAAACACCAAAAGCAAGGTAGAAATATGTAGTCCATACATCCCTTAACATTCATTATATTACACTGCGTTCAGGTCCCTATATATGGTCTCCTCGCCGTTGCTTACTTTACATCATTGTGAGGACATGGAGACGTTCAGGGATTCAGCAAGAAGATTAGCATTTATATACTATATTTCGTATATATACTTTTGAACTCTTTCTTTTTGGTCATACTTCAAGTATTTTATTTCGTATTTTATTTTATACTGTTGATCTATTTTATTTCGTACGGTAATAAGAGTTCAAAATATTGCTTTTAATGTTCATTTCAAGTTTTGATATTACACTATCCGTTGCACAGTTAAATGTAAGTACATTTACTTTAATCAATTATGGAAGTGTTGTTGTCGTGTTCAGTCGAATATTGGTTTTGTGCAGCTCTCCACGCTACTCTAACCTGAGAAAGCCTCTTCATCTCCGAATAACTACTGGAGTCTACATCTTCTTGAACCTGCTTACTGTATTCATGTCTAGTTCTCTCTCTAAAGTTTTTACTCCCTCACCCTCTCCCCACCCCACACTCCATTAACAAAGTGACTATTTCTTGGTTCCTCAGGATGTACCCCACCAACCGATTCATTCTTTTAGTCAGGTCCTGCCAAAAATGTCTTTTTCCCCCAAATCGATCCTGTACCTAGTAATTCTCCTCTTATCCGAACTTCTTATTGTCACGTTTCACCTACGTACAACGGTGCACACCACGTAAATACTTTCAGGAAGGAATTCCAGGCAGTTAAATTTATATTCATCGTTAACAAATTTCTCTTTTGCATAATCGTTTTTCCCATTATTTCCAGTCTGCATTTTATATCCTTCATACTTCGGCCATGATTAGTTACTTTGATGTCCAAATAACAAAACTAGTCTACTATTATAGAGTCTCATTTCCTAATCAGTATCATCGAATTTAATTCGACTGCTTTCTGTAACCCTTGTTTTACTTTTGTTGATGTTCATCTTATGCTCCCTTTTCAAGACACTATCCATTCCATTCAACTGCTTCTCCAGGTTCTTTGCCGTTTCTGGCAGAATTACAATGTCATCGGTAAACCTCAAAATTTTTATTTATCCCTCCTAAACTTTAATTCTTTTTCCACGTTTCTTTTTGATTTCTTTCACAGTTTGCTGAATGCGCAAACTGAGTAACGTTAGGGATCGGCTACAACTCCTACTCACTCCCTTCTCTACCACTGCTTCCATTTTAATGCCCGTCGCCTCATACGCTTCATACAGCTGCAGTCTGCTTTCTGTATAAGCTATAAATAACCTTTAGCTTCCAATATTTTGTCCTGGCACCTTAAAAATTTTAAACAGTGTTGTCCAGTCAGTATTTTCAGAAGCTTTCTCTAAATCCATAAATGTCATAAACGTAGGTTTGCTTTATCATAACGCATCTTCTAAGATAAGACGTAAAGTCAGTGCTGCGTCAAGTGTTCCTACATTTCTCCGAAACGCAAACTGATCTTCACCGAGAACGACCTCCACCAGTTTTTCCACTCTTCTGTATATAATTCGTGCCAGTAATGTGCAACTATGGCTCATTAAACTGATGTTTCGGTAGTATTCACATCAATCAGCATCTGCCTTTTTGAACTGGAAGTATTACATTCTTCCTGAAGTCAGAGGGTATTTTACCTCTCATATATCTTTCATACCATATAATACCGTCTTCATGTTTGTTTCCCTTTTAAGAAATCTCTACCTACTCCTTGCACGTTTCAGCTTTCCCTTCTTTGCTTAGTACGAGCTTTCCATCGGAGCTTTTAATATTCATAGAGCTGTTTCTCTTTTCACCAAAGGATTCTTTGATTTTCCCAAAGGCATGGATACTTCTACAGCCTTGCATTTATCGTTCAGCTGCACTTGCTTTCACACGCTGCACTTCCTGTCAGTCTCATTTTTTCGACGTCGATATTGAGTTATACCTGTTCCATTTACTGATTTTTTTTAGTATTTCTTCCTCAAACATTTGGATTTCATATATCATACGGTATCAAATGATTTCTACTAGGGTTTGTGTACGTACCTACATGATCCACTCCTGCTTTCACTACTTCATCTCTCAAAGCTAACCATTCATCTTCTATTGTACTACTTTTCCCCTCATTCGGCTTAACGTTGCCTAACGGTCCCTTTGAAACTCTCAACAACCTACGGTTCCCTCAGTTTACAGGTCCTGTCTCCTGCTCCCAGGCAATCAGTTCGTCAGCAAACCTGACTGTGGCAATGTGGCTGCTTGCCGAAATATTGTACCCGTTGGCCACTGGCACATGGCCATTCATTCGTGAACTATGCCGGGAGAAGCTGAATAATCTCATCGCTTACCTGGACTGGGAGAAGATGTACTACAGCATGGAAAGACTTCACAATGGGACGAGCCTTTTCCTGAGTGCCTTTGCATTCCTTACGAGATGCTGCAAAAAACGTGTGTCGTGCCGAAACTTGCCAAGATAACTCACCACTTCGATTTGGCGGCAGCCAGAAGAATCAAGAAACGTCGATAGGGTACGCTTTACTCGTTGGTTCTTGGACTCGACTAACAAAGAAAATTCAAATTACATCTACAGCTGGCCAACCATTTCACTTCGTGGACGTGGGAATGGATTGTGGCGTCACCTGGGCCACGGCAGTGCCGCACCTAGGAAGGCCACCAGACGTCAAATATTGAGTTTGTATCAGAGAGAATATATTCTGATGCTTCCTGTAAGACTGTCGTCAATCTCATGGCAAAGCAGCTGGAGGAGGACACGGTTTCAGTTCTTAAGGCAACACTCAATTTTGCACCGACTCTTAAGAACGCACCTATCATGAACATCTTCACTACAATGGAACAGGTAGATGCACGACTTCCATCTTAAACAGCTAAAGAGATACGTCGTGAAATCTGCAGTGCTCTCACGTGAACGAAACCTATGAAACCTCTAGTAACCGGAATCGAGCGAGACCGGAGCGCACTAGCCGATGGGCCAACGGTGTCAATGGGAATCGCTGGTACAACGCAGACACACACAACAGGGACGACTGACAACACAGACCACACGGAGAAATACCAAGATCAGAGAACAAAACCAAATCGGATACCAGGAAGTAGCAACTATCAGCGACAAGAGCAACGAGGAATAGCTAAACGATCACGAGCACTGTCGGAACACGACTGCAGCCTGAGCCCACTCGCTGCCGGCTTTATAGGAACACCGTGAGCGCCGATAAGTCGGGGCGATGGGCGTGGCCCGAGCATACCGCTATGGCGGCGACAGCAGCGTTCGCAGATTATAGGTGCGCTGCCCAGCGGCTGTCGTCTACGTGCATGCCTTCTGGCGGGCTGTCAAAATTACCGGGCAGTAATTGCGTTGGGTAGGCGTCAGTGTTTTGGATGCTTAGGCCGTCGGTTGCTCCTTACCGTCAAAATGGTTCAAATGGCTCTGAGCACTATGGGACTTAACATCTATGGTCATCAGTCCCCTAGAACTTAGAACTACTTAAACCTAACTAACCTAAGGACATCACACACATCCATGCCCGAGGCAGGATTCGAACCTGCGACCGTAGCAGCTTACCGTCATCATTACGGTGTGCCAACACTGCACCAATGCCACAGGAAGAAGTTTCCACAGCTAAAACAAGAGGGTGTGATTGGGGAAAGGGGACAAGTTAGGGTGCAATATGTAACATGCGCTTCAACTGCATGAAGACCTGCTCACAGGCCACCGACCACTGAAACGGCACG
Organism: Schistocerca nitens; assembly: GCF_023898315.1. Lineage (NCBI taxonomy): Eukaryota > Metazoa > Arthropoda > Insecta > Orthoptera > Acrididae > Schistocerca > Schistocerca nitens. Next base: position 694,469,643 of record NC_064614.1, on the reverse strand, counting down.
CCTCTCTTCCACAACTGATTGAGGGGATGCATAATGTGTGCTGGCTGTGGAAGGAACTTAGATAATAATTCTCTTTTACCAAAAAAGCCCGCAACTCTTGGAGGTTTTGGAGACACGGTAGAGAGTCAATAGCGGAAACATTACAGTCAGTGGACTGAATCCCATCTTTGGTGTGCAAGTGGCCAAAGTAATCCACTTGATACTGAAAAAACTATCACTTGTGCAGGCGGCACTTGAGGCCCACATCACGCAGCATAGTAAAGAATGTACGCAGGTGGTCTTTGCGCGTAGTACCCCTAACAATTAAGTCAGCAAGGTAATTGATACAAACTGGGATGGGCATAGTTAACTGTTCCAGGTATTTCTGTAAGATCACTGGAGCAGAAGAGTTCCATAAAGACAGACACTTGTGTTTGTGTAAGCCAAAAGGTGATAAGGAGGATGGACGACAACAAAACATTGAAATTCCTCATCTAGTGGAATCCGTAAATAAGCACCAGCAAGGTCTATTCTCGAAAAACATTCACCTCTAACAAGCTTTGAGAAGATGACCTCTTGCCATAGTATGAGGTTGGTTTCCACCAGAGCTTGACTTAAAATCTCCACGAAGCCGTAGGGAGTCATTTGGCTTGCAGGTCACTCTACCACACAAGCGGCTTGTAGTGAAATTGCGTGCTTATGGATTATCGTCTCAGTTATGTCAGAGAGGTCACAGTTCGTAGTAACTGACAGCAAGTCATCGAGTAAAACAAAAGTGGTTTCTGGCGTTCCCCATGGTAGTGTTATAGGCCCTTTACTATTTCTTATCTTTATAAACGATTTGGGAGACAATCTGATCAGCCTTCTTAGGTTGTTTGCAGATGACGCTGACGTTTATCGACTAATAAAGTCATCAGAAAATCAAAAAAATTGCAAAACGATTTCGAAAAGATATCTGAATGGTGTGAAAATTGGCAGTTGACCCCAAATAGCGAAAAGTGTGAGGTCATCCACATGAGTGCTAAATGAAATCCCTTAAACTTAGGCTACACGATAAATCAGTCAAATTTAAAGACCGTAAATTCAACTAAATACCTAGGAATTATAATTACGAATAACTTCAGCATTAGTGTCTGCGTAACCTTCTTGTTCAAATGGTTCAAATGGCTCTGAGCACTATGGGACTTAACAACTGAGGTCATCAGTCCCTTAAAATTTAGAACTACTTAAACCTAACTAACCTAAGGACATCACACACATCCATGCCCGAGGCAGGATTCGAACCTGCGTCCGTAGCGGTCGCGCGGTTCCAGACTGAAGCGCGTAGAACCGCTCGGCCACACCGGCCGGCAACCTTCTTGTATGTTGCTCTAGAGATGAATTGATCTTTGAGAGGAATAGAGCTGTCACCATATGCAACGGACTTGCGATAGGGCGGGGCCAACGCTGGCTATGTCAGGATATTGACCAGGGAAACCGTCGCTCCCATGTCGACTGGGAAACAGACGTCATGACGAGCAATCGGGAGATCAATAAACAAGTTGTGGGGAACGATGGCCTGAAGTTCATGCACTGTCCCATGATGCAAGTTAGGAGTGGGGTTGGTCTGACCAGATGCCTGATGGTAGGCAGTTCAGAGATGTCCATCCTTTCCACAACGAGTGCAGTGCGCCCAGCGATCATGGTAGACTGCATGTTCGTCCATCACAAAACAGTCAGGACAAGAAGGCAGACCCCGCTGTATGCACCGACACGGCTTGACTGGCTGCTCAGAGGTCACTGACACTTCCGGAAGTAATGAATCACGACGCCATCGTCGGGAAGAAGGCTTCGGACAATTCCATCCCCGTGGCGGTGGTTGAATCGCTGCAACCTAGGGACGGGTCGTAAGTCGTTCATTTGCTGTTGGTGTGACCTCGAAAGAGTGCACGATTTTCAATGTGTCGTCCAAGAAAGGATTGTCTAATTTGAGGGCCGCAGTGCTAACCTCTGGACTGGGATCCAATTGGATTATTACGTCATGAATCAGGGAATTCGCTCATGAGGTTTTGCAAAAAGGATTGGCACAGGTGAAATCGCAACGACTCAGACCTTGCAAATCCGTCACCCTCGAGCGGTAGGACTGGCACGGTTGCTTGTGGTACTGATGGAACTCGAGACGCTATGCGATCACTTGTAACCGTTGTGAATAATAGCTCGACAGCAACGAACACATTTCCATGAAAGTGAGTGCAACCGTGTTTGAGAGGGAGCCACGTGGTCGTGCGGTAGCGTTCTCGCTTCCTGCGCCCGGGTTCCCGGGTTCGATTCCCGGCGGGGTCAGGGATTTTCTCTGCCTCGTGATGACTGGGTGTTGTGTTATGTCCTTAGGTTAGTTAGGTTTAAGTAGTTCTAAGTTCTAGGGGACTGATGACCATAGATGTTAAGTCCCATAATGCTCAGAGCCATTTTAGAGGGAGGCAACTTCTTAAGTAAGAAAGGAAGAGCGACCGTTGGAGTGTGTCATTAGAAACTCGAAAAGTAGCGAAGTGATGTTTCAGCCGCTGCAAATATGCGTTCCGATCCTCCATGGTACCGTTAAACGGCGGAAATGCGGATGGGTGGGACTCTGTCTGGGAGGCGACCACAGTGGGACGGGGTATATACCTTGTACCTGTAATAGTTCTGACAGAAGCTGGATTACCTGACGCAAAAGGTCAGTTTGCTGCTGGAACTGCTCTTGGAACTGCTGTTGCAATTGCTGCTGCAGGGGCAACTGATATTGTTGCTGTTCCACGAGCTGTACATGTTTTGCGTCCATAACGAACTGTTGACCTTTTACCTCATCGCAAATACTAGTAACCGGAATCGAGTGAAACAGGAGCGCACTGGTCGACGGGCCGACGGCGTCAACGGGAAATCGCCGGTACAGCGCAGACACACACAACAGGAACGACTGACAACACAGACGGAAGGAGTAGCGACACGGACTCCACTTTCACCAGTTATCGCCAACACGTGTATGGGACATTTCGAGGAGAAAGCCCTGCAGTGAGGCCAATGGGAACATACCGGTTTCTTCCGGTATGCAGGCGACACCTTCGTTATATGGCCCTGAGGAAGAGAAAGCTCCTCACACTTTTCAATTCCTTATACCAGAACATCCGTTTTACCATGGGAGTCCAAGTGGACGGAGTGCTCCCGTTTCTGGATGTTCTGGTAAAAAGAAGAGCGGACGGCACGTTGGGGCACAGTGCGTACCGTGAGAAGATACACACCGACCTATACTTACATGCGGCATGCTCAAAATATTGATACAGGGGCTCACACGCTCTCTGACAATGAGCGCCTTAACCAGTAACTTCTGAGGATGATTTTCTGGATAAAGAGGCTGCAAAGAATGGCAAATTCTGAGAGCTCTACGTTCTACATCGACTGTACAACCGGGGGAATCAGAAGGGGAATCTCAGGAGGACGCAGCCTTTGTATTTATTCCATTTTGCGGCGCATTGTGCGGAAAGTTAGCATGAATTCTTCGCAAACATCAAGTGAGGACTGTTTTCTGACTGCGAGCTAAAACTCAAGCGCTGCTTGATAGTGTCAAGGGGGACCCCGGGCTGCGGAAATCCGGTGTCGATCACATCACCTGCCTATGTGGCACAACTTGCATAGGTTAGACGGTGCGTGCTGTCAGAGATCGACGCCGAGAACACCAATGGCACACCAGACTGCAGCAGCCTAACAAGTAGGCAGTGGCTGAACATTGCTTATTGGAATTACGCCGAATAGACTACAACGGTACTAAGGTTCTGACACAGACGTCTAACTTCTGCGTCGTTAAAAAGATCCATCAAGATTCGAGAAAGGGAAAGGCTGATCAGCCGTGGTAGAGGTTAAATTCTTATTAGGGTTTGAGAACCGGCACTGAGTCTGATTAAGAAGAGGAAGGAGATATCCCACAACGAATTGTCTTCAGGAGCAGGCAGAGAAACAGTAGAGACGCCACCAACATGTGTCCCTGGATCCTGCGCACGAACCTCGGATGGAGCGACTTGGGGTGGGAGGTGTGGGGGGGGGGGGGGGGAGAGGGGAGAACCGCGTAAGCCCTGAGCCAGCTCCTATGCAGTCAGTTCATCACGACTTGCCAAATTATTCTCCAGATGGACACTGACATCCTGTCATTTACACGTAAACTATTTCGTTATGAATTACCCCGTAGGAAGTTGAAGAATCACATCATTCAAACATTCAATTCCTATCGTGAAGCCGGCCGTTGTGGCCGAGCGGTTCTAGGCGCTACAGTCTGGAACCACGCGACCGCTAAGGTCGCAGCTTCGAATCCTGCCTCGGGCATGGATGTGTGTGATGTCCTTAGGTTAGTTAGGTTTAAGTAGTTCTAAGTTCTAGGGGACTGATGACCTTAACAGTTAAGTCCCATAGTGCTCAGAGCCATTTTGAACCTATCGTGAAACAAAAAACACTGAAGACACTGGTTCGAAGTGTTTGCATGCATTCAACAACAACAGATGATGACCGCTACCTGTCCAGAAGAATGCAACTAGTTGTAGCGATCAAAACTAGGTGGGCCGGCCGCGGTGGTCTAGCGGTTCTAGGCGCGCAGTCCGGAACCGCGCGACTGCTAAGGTCGCAGGCTCGAATCCTGCCTCGGGCATGGATGTGTGTGATGTCCTTAGGTTAGTTAGGTTTAAGTAGTTCTAAGTTCTAGGGGACTGATGACCACAGATGTTAAGTCCCATAGTGCTCAGAACCATTTGAACCAAAACTAGGTGGGTAAGAGAACAGATGAAATGCCAGTTGGATCAGTGGTGTTTAGTTGTCTTCACTGATGAGTGCAGGATTAGTCTGAAGTCTCATCGTCATCGTAGAAGAGTATGAAAACCATTAGGTACCAATGCACGTCTTAAGCATGCGGTCCCACCGATTTAGAAAGGAGACAGGTCAGTGTTGTTGGAGCAGTACCACGTACGGCCGTCAGTGCCTCATTGCTGATTTGAGAGCTTTGCTGTAATGGAACACGATTCTCTAATTTATTTTCCGGCTTTGAAGTACATCTCAGCCACATGTTCATCTTTCGAGACGATATGGCACGAGCACAGGCATGCAAACATTCGTGAACACCTTTCTTCAGGAGGCAAGGATCTACCGAATGGAATTGCTTGCTGTATTTGCTATGAATCCGTTCTAGCCTGTTATGGACCAGCTGAAACTTGCAGCGCAGGAACCACACATGTTGGGCAGACTCAGAATGGTCGCCATTGAACAGTCAGACGAGCCTGAGGAGCAACTGCCCGGCCGACTTGTTGACAGCGTGCCAGGGAGCATCCAAGCAAGTTACAGTGCTCTTGTGTGGCAGGATGGTACTGAATGATACCCAGCAGAAATGGTTCAAATGGCTCTGAGCACTATGGGACTCAACTGCTGAGGTCATTAGTCCCTTAGAACTTAGAACTAGTTAAACCTAACTAACCTAAGGACATCACAAACATCCATGCCCGAGGCAGGATTCGAACCTGCGACCGTAGCGGTCTTGCGGTTCCAGACTGCAGCGCCTTTAACCGCACGGCCACTTCGGCCTACCCAGCAGAAGATTTTGATGTCACAGATGTGGAAATAAGCACTTTTGAAATGACTGCTTTTGTTTTAGTAACTGTCTTGTATTTATTTCACAATAAACAATTTTTTTTAGGACTTACTCTTCCATTCCCTTCTTCCCTTGAATCTATGGTCATACGCTTTCGTAGATATGAGGGTAGTTTAAATTTCTTTTAGCGATTTATTTGTGTTCTCCAATCTTGCTTCTAGTTCTTCCAACTGAAGTGCCATACTTGGAATTCGTGTTTCTTCTTTCTAGACTATTACAATGATGAAGGAAATATTACACTTGCATGAAGTTATTACTGTGTATATACGTTATTCCTACTTATAACTTTTGATTTAAAACTTCTCCTTTTAATTCTAAATTAATATCATAGCGGATAGGGGACAGCCTCACCTCTATAGCACGCCTTTTACGGACCTGTTACCTTTCTCTTCAGTGGAGAGTAGAGCTGGTAAAAAGTAAGATCTTCCCCAGTTTCAGATGAAGCAAATTATGTATATAACGTATTTTCGTAATTGTGTATACGAAGTGGACATCATTAGTCAAAATTTAAGACTTTTCGTTGGGTCTTGTAGCAAGGTCTGTTGGTTTTAACATTATCTAATATTCCAATAATTTTATTGCTGTCTATTGAAGTGCTTAGGCTCAAAATGACAATTGATTTTGCACAAATTTTTAAAAAAATCTCGCCGGCCGAAGTGGCCGCGCGGTTCTGGCGCTGCAGTCTGGAACCGCGAGACCGCTACGGTCGCAGGTTCGAATCCTGCCTCGGGCATGGATGTGTGTGATGTCCTTAGGTTAGTTAGGTTTAACTAGTTCTAAGTTCTAGGGGACTAATGACCTCAGCAGTTGAGTCCCATAGTGCTCAGAGCCATTTTTTTTAAAAAAATCTCCAGGTACTTTATAGTTACAGAGCTGTCATTGACTGTGCTGTGCTCAGCCTCCATAAGTCACTGTAGATTTTGTTGCGTATGAGTTACTTGTTGTATATACCTCTTCCATAATCAGTTCACATTCAATGAGAATAAATGCGAATAAACTGCTGGAATGAAACAGTTATTTCTTATTTAACAAACTTCTAGAGTCAGGATTTCAGAACCGATAAAGTACTTTATCTTTGACGTGACTATTCTCTGCGTAGGTTTCGAAACTACACTTGTAATAACCATTATTAGATACAGATGAGTAGTTGTGTTAACTGTGAATGATATTTAAAGCTTATCACTGATATTTGCTTTGATGCTATCTTTTGGTTTAGACACAAGCTAAAAAGAATTCGACGCGGCATTGTGACAAAGAGTACGAATTGTGAGCTTCATTGAAGAATAATGTAAGCGAACTCGAGGGACAAAGCAATGTCAGGGTCTGCGTTCTGCCGTTCTCCTTACGCAGAAAACCCCGTCCACTGAGTTCTTCATAAACTCGCAGAACGATGTTTAGATTATTCGTGATATCTCCTCATTCGATTGTCAATATTTAATTATTTTTCTACTCTTCGTCAATAACTAATACACTAATGCGCCAAAGAAACTGGTATAAGCATGCATATTCAAATACCGAGATACGTAAACAGACAGAATACGACGCTATATAAGACAACAAGGGTCTGGCGCAGTTGTTAGATTGATTACTGCTGGTACAATGGCAGACTATCTAGATTTAAGTGAATTTGAACGTGGTGTTATTGTCGGCGCGCAAGTGATGGGACACACCATCTCCGAGGTAGCGATGAATTGGGGATTTTCCCAAACGACCATTTCACGAGTGTACCGTGAATATCAGGAATCGGGTAAAACATCAAATCTGCGACATCGCTGCAAGACCGGGACCAACGATGACTGAAGAGAATCGTTCACCTTGACAGAAGTGCAAACCTTCCACAAATTGCTGCAGATTTCAGTGCTGAGCCATCAACAAGTGTCAGCGTGCGAACCATTCAACGAAACATCATCGATATTGGCTTTCGGAACCGAAGGTCCACTCGTGTACCTTTGATGATTGCACGACACAAAGCTTTGCGCCTCGCCTGGGTCCGTCAACACCGACATTGGACTGTTGATGACTGGAAACATGTTGCCTGGTCGGACGAGCTGATGGACGTGTACGGATGTGGAGACAGCCTCATGAATCCATGGACCCTGCATGTCAGCAGGGGATTGTTCAAGGTGGCAGGGGACTGTTCAAGCTGGTGGAGGCTCTGTAATGGTGTGGAGCGTGTGCAGTTGGAGTGATATGGCCACTGATGTGTCTAGATACGACTCTGATAGGTGACAAGTACGTAAGCATCCTGTCTGATCATCTGCGTCCATTCATGTCCATTGTGCATTCCGACGGACTTGAATAATTCCAGCAGGACAATGCGACACCCCACACGTCCGTAACTGCTACAGAGTGGCTCCAGGAACACTCTTCTGAGTTTAAGCACTTCCGCTGACCACACAACTTCCCAGACATTAACATTATTGAGCATATCTGGGATGCCTTGCAACGTGCTGTTCAGAAGAGATTTCCATCCCTTCGTACTCTTACGGATTTGTCGACAGCCCTGCAGGATTCATGGAGTCAGTTCCCTCCAGCACTACTTCAGACGTTAGTTCAGTCCATGCCACGTCGTGTTACTGCAATTCTGCGTGCTCACGGAGGCCGTACACGATATTAGGCAGGTGTACCAGTTTCTTTGGCTCTTTAGTGTGCATAAGAATATATATTAGGAGTTTTGATTTTCCTTCCAGAACGCCACATTTCTAAGAGAATGATAATGTACTTCAGAGAAATTTACCGAGGCTATTGATAAGCTAGGCGATGAATATCCTCAAACAACAAAAACTTTACAGAATTAAGTAACGCCAGATGGAATGACGCTAATACCTTTCCAGCTAGTTACGTTTGTAAAGGTAACTTTATCGAATATGGAGTACCATGTATAAAGATGTAGTAGATATGAAGATGTAGTAGACCATCTCCATTCATATAGAAAAGGCCGCACAACTACATGAAATTACGTTGTGGAACAACTTACTTGTAGTAATGTTTAAAGAAAACAGCATTGCACTGTCTGTTAAGTAAGATCGTCGTCGGGTTAATTAATTGAAAAATTTATTTGACAATAAAGTAAAATATTTTCGTACTTCATACAGGAACAAAAGAAAAATTCAGTTTCAATTAATAATATGTCCAGTCACTCACAGCGTCGATAATTGCTTGCATCTCCGATGCTTGGTTGAAACCAAGTTTTGCGCGTATTCACTTGGCAGAGACGTTCAAAGTGAAGATTTATTTCCTTGGAGCTTATTTTTGGTGTAAGACCATACATTTTCAGTAGGAATAGCGGCAGGCGACTGTGAGGGCCAATCCAGTACCTGCATACATTTCTCCTTTGTCCTCCTACAGTATCCAACCTTTATTTTTGTCGATGAAGCGACGTTTGGCAATCTACATCAAACATATTTGACGAATCTGTAACATCTTCTTTGCATTTAAATAGTCAGCAAACACATGCAAACCTCAGTCAAGCACACAAAGTAAAGGGGTTGTTTTGGGGAGGAGACCATACAACGAGGTCATCAAAAAAATGGTTCAAATGGCTCTGAGCACTATGGGACTCAACTGCTGAGGTCATTAGTCCCCTAGAACTTAGAACTAGTTAAACCTAACTAACCTAAGGACATCACACACATCCATGCCCGAGGCAGGATTCGAACCTGCGACCGTAGCGGTCCCGCGGTTCCAGACTGCAGCGCCAGAACCGCGCGGCCACTTCGGCCGGCGGAGGTCATCAGTCTCATCGGGTTAGGAAAGGACGGGGAAGGAAGTCGGCCGTGCCCTTTCAAAGGAACCACCCCGGCATTTGCCTGGAGCGATTTTGGAAAATCACGGAAAACCTAAATCAGGATGGCCGGACGCGGGATTGAACCGTCGTCCTCCCGAATGCGAGTCCAGTGTGCTAACCAATGCGCCACCTCGCTCGGTAATACAAAGTAAACTAATGCATTATGGATATTGCGGGAAGGACCAAGGTTCCTCTAGTGGTCTGTGAAAGAATTAAGGCGACATCTTTTTCCACTTGTATGTAATGCCGACCACCCACTTACTTAACAGACTAACAGACTGTACACTAGTGATAAACCGAACGAAATTGCGCTCTAATTAACAGACTTGTATTAGGGGGGATTTAGGCTTCAGTGCAAAAATGGCTCTGAGCACCATGGGACTTAACATCTATGGTCATCAGTCCCCTAGAACTTAGAACTACTTAAACCTAACTAACCTAAGGACATCACACAACACCCAGTCATCACGAGGCAGAGAGAAGGCTTCAGTCTCAGTTCGGCCATTGTGATGTAGGTTTTTCATGATTTCCCTGAATTACTTCAAGCGAATACCGGAATTATCCCTACTATTAGATTTCGAACAACTACTCGTGCAACTTCCGTCAAACTATGCCTGTATGCATACAAATATCTTAATATACACTGTAATGACACGTCAAGCATTACTGTAGAAGCGATTCACAAATAAATAAAACTGCCGCTACGAAATTAAATTACAGTCAGTAATTCAGGTAGGGATCTTCAGTTCTTGAAAGTTGAATGCATTCAGCAGATTAAAATTTTACGAGTATTTTCCGTATCCCTTCCGGGTATTGAAAGTGCTGCAAGTGTAAAACTTGTACTACGAGTTAGTTACTGAATTATAAGTTCTCATTGCAACAATATTAAGACCTACAGTGTCATGTGCACTAGAAATAGATCTTTTGCAAACTTTCACGCCTTTTGTCGCTACGCTTTAACAAAACTCACTCACACCGATGGGCCAAGAAACTACGAAGCGTTTAGGTCCACTTTTGGAACGCGCGGTACATGCTGTTCACCTGGATGACAGCGTGTCCAAGCACGACCATCGATATGGTGTAGTAGGAAATGTTATTCATCCCACTAAGCGACACGTTTCCGTTGATCCTCGGTCCACTACCGATGATCTCGTGCCCGCTCAGTCGAATTAAAGAAGCCGTTGGGTGTTCTGATACACGAGTGCCCTCACCAGCATTGAACTATGTCGTCAGATCATCCACGCATCGCCGCTTATAGTGCTTTATAGAGCGGACAAGTAACCGACCTCCACGTTTTGTAATGAGGAATGGACATCCAACTCACTGTCGCTTACCCGCGGTTCCACCGTCCTTCACCCGCTTTCAACAGACGCTCTAGACACTAGCACGAGAACAGCCAACCACCTTCCTTTCTTTCCTATTTCCCAGGCGGCGAACAGTAAGAATAATTTCTTTTTAGTTATCAGTCTTCTGACTGCTTTGATGCGGCCCGCCACGAATTCCTCTCCTGTGCCATTCTTTACCCTCGACAGCTTACTATAGTGCCAAGGAAACTGTTCCCTGATATCTCAGCAGGTGTCCTATCATTCTGTCTCTTCTTCTCGTTACTGTTTTCCATACATCCCTTTCCTCACCGGTTCGGCGGAGAACCGCCTTATTGCCTTACCTCATCAGTCGACCTTATTTTCAACATTCTTTCTCTAATTAAGGTCTATGTTTGATACTAGTAGACTTCTCTTGGTCAGGAACGCCCTTTTTGCCAGTGCTAGTCTACTTCTGATGTCCACCTTGCTCCGTCCATCATAAGCTATTTTTCTGCCTAGGTAGCAGAATTCCTTAATTTCATCTACTTCGTGGTCCCCGATTCTGTCATTAAGTTTCTCGCTGTTCTCATTTGCACTACTTCTCAGTACTTTCGTCTTTCTTCGATTTACTCTCAATCCTTATTCTGCACTCATTAAACTGTTCCTTCCATTCAAGAGATCCTGTAATTCTTCTTCCCTTTCACTCATTATAGCAATATAACCAGCAAATCTTATCACTGATATCCTTTCACTCTGAATTTTAATCCCATTCTTGCCTTTTTTTTATTTCCGTCGTTGCTTCTTCGACGTGTAAACTGAATAGTAGGGGTTAAAGATTACATCCCTGTGTTACACGCTTTTTAATCCGAGCACTTCGTCCTTGGGATTGCAGTCTGATTCTTCCGTCTTGCTTCTTATCCCAATTTTCCCGGAATTTCGAACATCTTGCACTATTTTTCAAGTAAATTGTCGAACAGTTTGTCCAGGTCGACAAATCCTATAAACGTGTATTGATTTTTCTTCAGTTTTGGTTCCATTAACCACTGCGATGTCAGAACTGCC